>NW_020455568.1:332191-368357 GCF_003342845.1 Nothoprocta perdicaria
GCCGCCCGGCGCCGCGGCCGGAGCCGGGTCCGGGAGCGGGTCCGGGCGGCCGCCGGGCGCTCAGGGGCTGCGCAACCACGGCAACACGTGCTTCATGAACGCCGTGGTGCAGTGCCTGAGCAACACGGCGCCGCTCGCCGAGCTGCTGGCGCTCGGCCGCTACCGCGCGCGCGGCGCCCGCGCCGAGGTCACGCACCGCCTCGCCGCGCTCGTCCGCGCGCTCTGGACCCTCGACTACACCCCGCAGCTCTCGGCGGAGTTCAAGGTACGACGCGGCCCCCCGGGCTGCCCCCCGCACCTGTACCCAGCCCCTCTGCACTTGCTGCCACCTGCCGCTGGCCTCGCTGCTTATTATGGCCCTAAGGGTGACGCCTGTGCCCCGCGCTGCCGCCCCGTGTCCCAGCGCGGGTGACCACGGTGCTCGCATGCAGCGACACGGGGCTGCTGCCAGGGGATGCCACCCCCAGGGACGGGTCCCTATCCCTCTGCAATGTCCCCAGATGTGGTGCACGAGTGTGGGGCTGGCTGGACAGGAGGGGCATCAGCTCCGGGGCAGGTTGATGCCCGGGCCAAAGCCYGGCAGCCCAGGGTGCCAGGCCCTGCTCTTGGCGAGCACAGCTGCCTGCGTTGCTGGATTTTGTGCATCCCACCCTGCCCACCCTTCACTGCCCTGAACAGTGCGGGGGGGCAATGCGGAGTGGGTGTGCGGTATTGCCACGCTACCCCCTCTGCTCCCAGATGCACTTTGGCATGGAAAGGAGGATAAAAAAGCAAAACGAAAACCAACTTTTGGCCTTAACTTCAAATTTCCTTCCCTCAGGTGGCTATCCACATGTTGCATGATTTTCTAGCTCTGTTTTGGTTCCCTCCTCCTTTTTTTTCCTTAAACTGTGCCAAGTAAGACCCCTTGCAGCAATGTGGGGGAGTGAGGTGGATTTGCTGGAGCTGTCGAGCCCCATGTGCCATTGAGCTCCGTCCACAGCTCGTTTTCCTCTCCATCGTGGGCGGTCTGGAGCTGTCGCTCCCCCGACCATGTCAGGCACTCGCGGAGCTGGTGGGGAAGGGCCGTCGAGTTTGGCAAGGGGCATCCAAGGGGATTCAGGGTTTCCCAGCAGAGGCGTTACGCACGGCAGGGACAGGAGGCAGCGATGCCGAGGGGGTTGTGGCTACGAGCCGAGCGCGGCAGGTCYGAGCTTGCTCCAGCAGCTGGTTTAAAAGAAGCAGGACCTGGTGGGTGATGGGGGGGATTTCTCCCAGCACTGGCCGAGTGGTAGGAGCTGGTAGGAGGCTCCATGTGTTTTGCTTTTTCTCCCCATGAGCAAGGTGGCCAGGGGCTACCAAACCCTGCTGAAGCTGGCTCGCAGCCTGGTGGCTCCCTGGGGCTCTCTGCAAGGAGCAGGTCCCCCCAGCACAGAGCCGGGCGGGGCTCTTCCTTGTCCCCCATCCCTGTCTTCACCTGGTGTTCCGGGTCTCGTGCAGCCCTGAGGCAATTTGCAGGCCTGGACACCGAGTGGGGTTGGCTGTGACCCGGGGGACGTGCGAGGACCGGGGCTCAGGGCTGGGACAGAGTGGAGAGGAGGTGGTGGGGACACCCTGTTCCCAGGGATGGGGCTCCGAGGGCTGGGGTTGCAGCAACGTGGGGCATATGGAGCCCTGGCCCCCGCGGCTGTGGGGGGCTCACACGGGCGTCTGCAGGGCGAGGGGGCAGCGGGTGCTGGGGTTTGGCAGCACAGCCCGGCGAGCTGTGGGTGCAGCTCGTCCTGCTTGATGGGATGTGCCGTGTGATGAGTTGGCTGCTACAGGAGGGGCTGCCTCCTGGCCACAGCGGGTGCCTCCACAAGGAGATGGCCCTTGGTGGCCAAGAGCCACAGGAGGAGGCCCCACACCCGTAACCCTGCGTGCACCAGTGGCTTCGTTTCTGGGGCTGCTGCTGGTTCAGGTGGGAGCAGAGCTGGTGGCAGCAAAGACACCAGCTGCGGCTTCATCTGAGCTGCCTCTCCCAGCTGCGTGAAGGCCATTTCTGAGCCCTTCCCAGTGCCATATGAGTGCAAGGAGTGAGTGACACTACTGGGTCCCCCGAGGGATTTGCCCCATGACCTCACCGGGGGTTGACCTGTTCCCTCCTCTCTGCCTTCCCTGGCACCTACGGGGCCAAGCCTGGCAGCTGGCAGCCCTGGCACGCGGTGACGGCCATGGGGCACCGCGGCTCCCCGGCCTTCGCCCGCGCCCATCAGGCCGCGTGGTTGCCTTGCAGAGCATCGTGTCGCAGCACAGCTCGCAGTTCCGCGGCAACGCGCAGCACGACGCCCTCGAGTTCCTGCTCTGGCTGCTCGACCGCCTGCATGAGGACCTGGGCTCCCCCACGCCCGTCCCGCAGCCCCGCAGTGACGAGCAGGTAGGTGGCCCTCGCGGCGTGTGCGCTGAGTGCTGCAGGGCTCTGCATCCTGCTGAGCCCAGCCTCGCTCATCTCCTTTAGACCGAGCTTGCCAGGCCAGCAGGGTGCCGCAGGTGACTGCCTGTCTGCTTTCAAAGCCCGTTAAAAAGAGGCAGAAATGGGTGAAATGGGCTTTTTGCCCTGGGGGCAGCGCGAGAAGCAGCTCCCCACGCGCCTGTGCTCCCACTGCAGGCAGAGGAGGCGCAACCAGGAGGGTGGATGGAGCAGGGGCTAGGATGGCTCCTGGCTCTGCGCTCGCTGGTAAAAGAAGCTGMAGAGATCTGGGGCTCATTCCTRKTTTTTTCCACGGCTCTGAAGCCCATTTTGTGGGTYGCTTCGGGGCGCGCTTGCTCGCRGAGGCTCTTCGCCACTATGGACTGYTTGTGAATCTGTGTGATCCTGAGCACGGGAGGTTTATCTGCGGGAGGGAGGCTTTAAAGCCAGCGAGGCTGAATAATTTCCTCCCGGGAGCCTGGGCCGAGCTGCCTGACATACGGCCGCCCGGCTGGTGATGGGCTTTAAATAGCAGCGGGGCGGCCTCGGAGCGGTGCTGCGCGGCAGGGCTGGGGCCCGCGCTGGGCAGGACGCCCAGGCCGGGCCAGCTCCGCTCGCAAGGCGGCCCGTGCTGAGGCCGCGGGAACGGCACTAATGGGAAAGGGCAGGTCTGGTGCACCCACCTTGCTGGATGCATAAAAATCCCTCGCGGTTGATGCATGGGTGTTTAACGCATTAGTTTTTTTTTTTTTTCTTGCTGCTTCCTTAGCTTTACCGCTGCCCTTCGCAGGGCTTGCTTGCCAGCCTTGTCCTGTAGGCTCGTTAGCTCCCGTGGGCACTGCACACRGCCGGTGACAATGCCTCGATTCAGCGCACGTTGGCCGTGCTGTTGGCAGGCAGTGCCCGCGCGGTGCCCGCCAGCCTCTGCTCCCATTCCCGCTTGCACAGCATGCGCTCCCGCGTTGCTTCCATGCGGCACCACGTGGAGCAGGAGCCGCAGTGAGCAGCGGAGAGGGGGCTGCCCCGAAGGTCCCCCCGCACGGCGGGATCCTGCCTGGGCTCCTTTACAAGTGGAACAAAGTCTTGTTTTACCTCTGGTCTCCTCGGAGAGGGGATGCCCTCAGTGCTGCTGTGCTGGCACTGAGTGCCTGCCGCCCCCCCAGATGGGCAAACATAATCCCTTGGCTGCCTTGGCTGGAGGTGACGGTACCAGCGTGTGCTGGATGGGCTGCCCCGGGTCGGGCTGTGGGCGCCGGGCTGCGGTCGGACGAGGAAGGGGACGAGGACAGAGGGTGGGTGTCCCATGAGGCAGCACATGGCACGCGTGCGGCCCCGGCAACGCATGGAACAGCCCCCCCGGCAGCGCGGCCCCCCGGCCTGGAGGTGTCCCCACCGCGAGCACGCGGGACCTGCTGGCCACCACTCAGCTCAGCTCTCGCCACTGCCTCTGCAGCCCGGCGCGGACCCGAGYGGCGATGCCAGCGGCACCCCCGGCCCTGTCCGGCCTCCGCGCAGCCAGAGCTTCGTGCAGAGCCACTTCCAGGCGCAGTACAGGTGAGTGCGGGCACTGGGGACGTGCTGACCTCCTGACCCTCCTCTTCCTCGCCCTTGCTCAGTGCAGGGAGCAGGAGGGGCTGCAGGGGGGCAGCAGTTGTGGTTGCAGGGGTGACCTCCTGTTCCGGGAGGCCCAGAGCATATCGCCCACACCTGCCTGCATGGGCAGCTTCGCCAGGGATAAGTCCCTAGATTTTCCCCATCCATTTGGGTTTACCAGGGCAAAGAAACCCGCTGTGGGACTGCACAGAGGTGGAAGGGAAAAGGWGCAGCAGCCCCGGCCGCGTGGCAGCGCTGAGGCCGTGGCAGCTCCTTGCACGAGGCTCTTGCCTTGCTCCATGCCCCGTTGCGGCCGTGCAGGCACCGAGGGACATGCCCGGCATTGCAAGTCCTTCCTTCTCACGCACCTAATTCCTCGCCAGATAGCGAGAAATGCTCTTTAATTTCCATTAGCCGCTCTGCTCGGCTCTGCTGCGTGTGTCAAAGCTTGCCAGGGTGCAAAAAGCTCCATTAATTTGCACGGCTGCTTCCCTGGGAGCTCGCGGGTGATGGATATGCAGGGCTGCAACCAGAAAGAGCTTTGGATTTTTTTTTTTAAATTATTTTCCTTTTTGTGCTGAATAGAAAGGATGTGGTGGGGGGTGAACCACAAAGGAATGAAAGCCAAGCAGCGAGGTGAGGTGGCTGGTGGCGTTAAATATTAACGGAGCTGGGCTGTGATGGGCTCCGGGAAGCTGAGGAAGGGTCGCTTTGCTGCTGGAGCTGCCAGGGAGGCGCCGAGGTGACGCTGGGGCGGAGTGGGGCCCTGCTTGGCTCTAAAGGTTATGGCGGACAGCGCCGCTGCTCTGCCCTCCAGCCCTTCCCGCGATGCAGCAGAGCTGCAAGCAGCAAAGAGCAGCTGGAAATGTCAGGGCAACGTGCAACGGTCCAAAAAAACTGCCAAATTGCTCTGCGGCCGCTTAAAATAGGCCAGGGCGTCTGTCGGAGGAACAGGTTGACCCTCCTGTTAAAACCCTTCGTTTCTTTGCGTGGCTGCAAAACGCTGCCGCGGCTTTGGGAAGCTGACRTGGGCTGGTGGATGGAACCAGCAGCAGGAGCAGCAGGGTCCCCTGCACCGTTACGGCCTCCTCGGCGTCGCCTCCGTCCCGCCTGACCAYGGTCACCGCTGGCCACGGTGCAAGGGGCGCTGGTGATAGGTGCCCACGGGGCCCGTGCCCTCGCTGCGCTCAGAGGGGATGGGGACCTTCCTGGTGGCTTCTCCTGCCCCTGCCGCCTGCCTCTGCTTCTGCAGCAACCCACGGCGGCTGTGGAGCGCTTGAGGAGTTGGTGTGATAATGCAAAGAGCCCTAACAGCGCTCTGACTTAATTCACTGTGAAATTTGGGCTGAAATTGTGGTTTGTGATGGCTGCCCAGAGTGAGAAGAAGCCTCTGGTGGGGCTGTAGGGGTGCCTCGGTGTCACTGGGCTGCAGCAAAGCAGCTGTGGCAAGTGTTGTCGTTAGGTTTCAGAGTGAACAGCTCGTTGTGCAGGGTGCTGCTGGGGCTCGCAGGGGCTGTTTGCCGGGTCCTGGGCGGCTCTGGGCGCGCGGTGGCAGCCCCGCTGTCTTGCAGGTCCTCGCTGACGTGCCCGCACTGCCGCAAGCAGAGCAACACCTTCGACCCCTTCCTCTGCGTCTCGCTGCCGATCCCCCCGCGCCAGACCAGGTGAGCAGCGGCCGCGCGGAGCCCCGTGCGCGGGGCCGCGTTGGTGCCACGCTCACACATCGCCGCCGCCCGCGTCTCTTGCAGGCCGCTCAACGTCACCTTGGTGTTCCAGTGCAAGAGGCAGCGGTTCGTGCGCGTGGGCCTGGCCGTGCCCCTCCTCAGCACTGTGGCCAAGCTGCGCGAGATGGTGGCGCAGGAGGGCAGGATCCCCCCGGAGCAGGTGGGAACACCTTTGGGGCGCCCCGCGGCGGCCGGGCCGGGTCCCGCGCGTTGGGGCTGGCGCTGAGGGCCCGCGTGGCGCCCGCAGGTCGTCCTGGCCGAGCTGTCCCCTGCCGGCTTCCGGCGCTCCTTCGCCGACCACGAGGATCTCGGCGCCATCGGCGACGGTGACTGCGTCTATGCCTTCCAGCCGCCCCTGCCCTCGAGCCACGGCGGCGCCCTCCGCCTTGCAGGTACCGCGGGTGCCACCACGGCACACGGCCCCGGGCACTGCTCCGCTCCCGTGTGGCACAGCCGGGTGCGCTGCGCTGCCATTGGTGGGGGTCGGTCACTTGCTCTGCTGTGATTGGCYGCAGCAGATGCGCTGCACTGTGATTGGTGGGAGATGCATAGTGTCTCTGCTGTGATTGGTTGGAGGGACGTGCACTGCCATGATCAGGGGCCTGGAACATCTGCCCCATGAGCAAAGGCTGAGGGAGCTGGGCCTGTTCAGCCTGGAGAAGAGAAGGCTGAGGGGGGACCTGAGCAGTGTCTGTAGATACCTCAAGGGAGCCAGTGAGGAGGAGGGGGCGGCCTCTTTTCAGTGGTGGCCAGCGACAGGACTAGAGGAAACGGCCACAAGCTGAGGCACCAAAAGTTCCACAGGAACTTGAGAAAACACTTTTTGACAGTGAGGGCGACAGAGCCCTGGAACAGGCAGCCCAGAGAGGTTGTGGAGTCTCCTTCTTTGGAGATCTTCAAAACCTACTTGGACACAGCCCTGTGCCMCGTGCTCTAGGTGACCCTGCGTGAGCAGCGGGGTTGGACTAGATGGCCTCTGAGGTCCCTTCCAACCTTGGGCATTCTGTGATTCTATGTAGAGACAAGTGTGTGGCACTGTGAATGGCTGGAGGCTGATAGCATCTCTGCTCTGATTGGTTGGAGCCAGCCATACTCTTCTGTGATTGGTAGATTAATTCTGCTTGCTTGGCTTGGAGAAGGCAGGTGTCCTGCACTGGGATTGGCTGGAGGCTGCTAGTGTCTCTGCTGTGATTGGTGGCAGGGGCTGGGTAGCCCTGTAACTGAGGGGAGCAGGGGCTGGGGGGACCCGCGTGACACCCTGCGACACCTGAGGATGGGACCTCCCCGAGGCTGCGGCCACGGCTCGGCCCGTGGAGGCTGAGCCCACACACGGCTCCCATTCCCACTGCGTGTGGCATGGGATGTGCTGGAGTTGCGGCCCTGCTCAGCTCCGCTGCACTGGCCGGGCCCGCGGGCTGCGCCTGAGCCTTGCTGCAGCACGTGCGGTGCTGGGGTCGTTGCGGAGCGGGGCTGGGGGGGGGAGGCAGTGCTGGCCCTGCCGGAGCCAGGCACAAATCCCTTGGCTGGCAAACGGTGGCACAGGGAACAGCGGGGCRCAGCTTGGCGCGTGGCTGCGCGGTTAGCCGCCAGCCCCACGTGCGGGAAATGCGAGGGTGATTCTGCGCCCGGGGCCCTGCTGCTCCCGCTCGTCCCAGGCTGGCCGGCCTCCCTAGGCGCCCTCGGCTTTGCAGGGTGCCCGCTGAGCCTGCCCTCCTCGCCCAAGGCGGCTGAGCCGGCGGGACAGCGCTTGCCACCGGCTGCCCTCTCCTCCGAGTGCCTGCACCGCGGTGCCGGCGGCCGCGTCCTGCTGCTGCTCTGCAACACGGCGGGTGCCGGCCCCCAGGCCGCCAGGTACGTGCACCGCGCTGGGCCCCGCCGCATGCCACCAGTGACGCTTGTGGCTCCACTGGCGCTCGGTRACGCTCTCACCCGCTCCCCAGGTTCGGGCCCCCGCTGGTGATGCGAGAGGACCGAGGCGTGTCCTGGGAGCAGCTCCAGCAGAGCATCCTGGCCAAAATGCAATACCTGATGAGGAGTGAGGTCCAGCTGCAGGTGAGTGCTGCTTTGAGCCAAAATGGAGACTTGTGGCACCAGTGGCACGGCGGTTTCCCTCATCTGTCCCCCCTTGGCCTCATGCTCAGCTGGGCATTGTTCTCACCCTGGGAGTTGGAGCCATTGGGTGGCCATGGTTGAACCATATGGGAGCTATGTTGTAGGCATGGGTTGACCGTAGGGTTGCCGTAGGTGGTCATGGTGGAGCCATGGGTGGTTGAGCTGTGGAGTGATGCAATCTTGGGATCACTGCAGTGTGGCCGCCATTCAGCCATGGGGGACAATATGGAGCTGTGTGGCTGTGGTGGAGCTGGAGGTGGCGGTGATGGAGACGTGAGAAACTCTGATTTAGCCACAGGCAGCCATGGCTTGGATATGGGAAGCCATGGTGCATCTATAGGTGGCTGTGGCTTAGCCATGCGTGGCCTTGGAAGAGCCATGGATGCTGTAGTGGAGCCGCAGGTGTCTGTGGTGTTGCTGGGGTGACCATGGCTTAGCCATCAGTGGCCAAGATGCCACCACAGATGGCTGTAGCATCACCATGGATGGCCATGGTGGACCTGTGGGTAACCACAGTGTTGCTGTGGGTGGCCATGGCACAGCCCGACTCGCACAGACTTTCACGGTGCCTCCTTGGGCTAATAACTGTCCCAAGCCTTATGGCAAAGTCATCCTGCACAGCACCTGCCTGCACCATCTGTGGGACAGTGGAGGTCCCCAAGCAGCCCAATTGCCTTGAAACATTGGAACAAAGCCTGCCTGGGCTGGAGAACACTGCCAAGCCAGAGCCCAGCAGGGCCCTGGCCGTGCCCTGCATCCACCCGGTGGGGATGCTTTTCACGTGCCTTGGCACCACAGTGTGGTGCAGACTCCACCTGGGCTTGGGCACCTGCAGAAGGGGACTGTGCTTCTCCGGGCAAGGTAGCGTTCTGCTGTTTGTACAGAGACAATAATCTCCAATGTGGCTGCAGTTGCTTCTGAACTTCTGATCTACTTCTTAAAGCGTTGTAGCAACCCACCGGGAGGAAAGAGGAGTTTAAATGCAGCACTAATTTTTGTGCATGTTAGTCTCCCCTTGTATTTGTTCCAAGTGGCTAACATTTTAATTAMATTATAGCTTATTAAATCATAATCGGAAGCTGCTTGGGACCCAAACTTAAATTTCTGTACAAAATGAAGATAGATTACTACATCCTAACCCAGGGCTGCAGGAAGACGCTTCGCTGAGCCYGTGGTCCCCTGTGGACCACCTTGGGAACCAAGACAGAAGCCCAACTTTAGGCTTTTCTAGGGGAGAACAGTGCAGGAAAAAACTTGACTGTATTTTGAGGAAGCAGCCCCACTTCCAGCCTTCCCCAAATGCCACTGGGGTGGCAGGAGCTCTTGGGGACTGTTCCAASAGCATCCCACGCCGGGCACCACGGTGGAGGGCACAAAGTGGCCGGGTAAAGGGTTTGCTGCACGCTGCCCTCATCTCCCGCCACGCTGCTGGGTGCCGAAAACCAGGATGCGGCAGGTGATGTGCTTTCACCGGGGAATGGCAGCAGGCGCTGGGGGAAGGTTGCCCAAGGCGTCGGGGCTGTGGGGCAGCTGTGGCGCAGGGCGCTGCCCTGTTCCGGGGTATCTGGAGCCCTCCAGGGTGCTCTGCGCACCCATGTCCTCTCTGCGCACCCATGTCCTCTCTGCGCACCCATGTCCTCTCTGCCCGGGGCTGGGCTGCCCTGTCTGAACAGCCCCAGAGTGAGCGCGCTAGGACGCTGCGGTGCCGGGTCCTGCCCGCTTCCCGGCACAGGCTGCTCCTCCCCGGGGCGTGGGGAGCAGCTCTCCCCCTGGCAGCATTGCTGGGCCCAGGGTCCTGGGACGCCTCTCCGCACAGTCCCCGAGCGTTCCTCCCCGTCTGTGTCTCCTGCAGGGCGCCGGAGGCCTGTTCCGCGTCCGCGTGGCTGGCAGCTCCGTGGGCTGCAGCTACCTGTCACCGCAGGATGCCCGGCCCCTCTGCCACCCGGCTGTGGACAGGTGAGGGAAGGCTGGTGCCTCCAGGAGGGCCAGAGCTGGCCCTTCCCRGTACCCATGTGCATTGCAGCGGTGCGGCAGGGATGTTCCCGGGTGTTGCAGCTGGCCCTTGGACAGTGCCCGTGCATGTGCTGCCGCTTCCCCTGCAGCTGGGCCGGGGGGCTCGCGGGCACCCTGCGGCTCCCTGCGCCGCATCTCGGYGCCTCGCAGTGAGGCGAGGAGCTCAGCCCCAGCGCCCGCCTGCGCTCAGGCCTTTCTCCGCGGTGGAGGGCAGGCAGCAGGTGAGCCAGGCTGGCTCCTGCGCTGCCCCGTGCACTGTCACACCTGCAGGGCGCTGCAGCTGGGYGGCCCGGGCGGCCCTCCCCACGTGATGCTAACGGTGGAGTGGGACAGCAGCACCAAAGAGCGGTGAGTCCCTGGTGCTYGACACCCACCTCCACCAGGGCCTGCCTGTGCCCAGGGCAGCTGCCCTGAGCGCCCTCCCTGTGCCCCACGCCGCCCCGCAGCCTCTTCGGCAGCATCCAAGAGGAGGTGGTGCAGGATGCGGAGAGCGTGMTGCTGCAGCAGCAGGCGCACCAGCAGCAGCACAGCTGCACGCTGGACGAGTGCTTCCAGCTCTACACCAAGGAGGAGCAGGTACGGGCTGCTGGCCGCCCGCAGGCGCGTCCTGCGGGGGCCAGGTGGAGCTGGTGCCCCACCCGCCCCCGTGGCTGCAGCGGGCTCAGGGCCCCGTCGAGGTGGACGTGGCCCCAGCTGCATGTTCACGGCGTGTGCTGTGCCCAGCTGGCGCCGGACGACGCATGGCGCTGCCCCCACTGCAAGGTGCTGCAGCAGGGCACGGTGAAGCTGAGTCTCTGGACGCTGCCCGACATCCTCATTATCCACCTCAAGCGCTTCCGCCAGGTGGCCGAGCGCCGCCACAAACTCACCACGCTGGTGCGCTTCCCTCTGCGGGGGCTCGACATGGGCCCCCATGTGGCTCAAAGGGGCCGGGCACCTGGCAAGCAGGTGCTGGCGCCCTGGGCACCCTGGAAGGCCCCGGTCTGCTTACCCGAGAACTGCCAGCTCGACTACCTCTACGACCTGTACGCTGTCTGCAACCACCATGGCAGCATGCAGGGCGGGCACTACACGGGTGAGTGTGCAGCACCGCGTGCCAGCGGGTGTCCCAGGGTGCTCGGAGATGTGCCATGGGGTCCCAGGTGAGGGGATGCCCTGGGTCACGACGTGGGTTTGGGCTGTRCTGTGGGGGGATGCACCATGGGTCGCAGCAGGGCACATAGGATGCACTGCAGTGCTCAAGTTCAGTGCAACGCAGGCGGCCGCTCCTGGGGACCCTGTGTGCAGGGCCAGGGTGCAGCCTGCCACCAGCAACGCGCTGCCCCCAGCCTATTGCTGCAACTCGCTGGACGGGCAGTGGTACAGCTACGATGACAGCATGGTGGAGGGGGTGCGGGAGGATGAGGTGAGCACCCGCAGCGCCTACATCCTCTTCTACCAGCGCAGGAACGCCATCCCCGCCTGGTCAGCCAGCAGCTCTGTGCGAGGTGAGCAGGGCCCAGGGCACCACAGGCACCACAGCCTCTGCCACCCACTCTGCGCGTGACAGGGCACCCAGGGAGCAGCCAGGCCACCCACACCCGCACATGCAAAGCAGGGCCGAGTGCCCATGTGCTTGCACGCAGATCGTTCCTGGGGTCATGCATGTGTGCACGCACCTGGAGCACAGCCCCATGCCTGCTTCTGTGTTCACATGCATGTGTGCTATGGTTGTACGTGCAGAGTCACAGCACCAAGGAATGCATGCATGCACATGTGCATGATGATAGAGCCTGTGCAATCGTACAGGCACATGGAGTGCAGCTGAATGTACACATGCATGAATGTGTGCATGCATGCGTGTGCATGTGCTTGCGTGCAGCTGTGTGCACACTCATGCAGGGGCATGCACCTGCGCACTGTGGGGCTTGCACACATGCAGCCTCTTGCTCCCCCCAGGCTCCACCAGCTCCTCCCTGTCCGATCACTGGGTGTCGCGGCTCAGCGCCCAGCGGGAGAGCTTGGGCCCGCGGGGCTCTGCCACGTACCCCTCACTGCCGCGCGCCCCCAGCTCGCCCGGCTGCCCGGATGCGCCCAGTGGGCTGGAGAAAGGTGAGTGGCAGTGGGGAGGAGGGCTGCTGTGCAGGGCTGCCACAGCTGCAGGGGCAGCAGCTTTTCCGGGGTGCCCCGCTGCAGGCGCCCACCTCCCTGCCCCTCTTTTGCAGGGGGCTTCGAGGCCCGGCCCCTGGTGCGGGGCATCCAGGGCCGCAGTGTGAGCATGAAGCTGTCGCCCGCCAAGGCAGCGGTGGGCGCGGGGGCCGCGGCGACGCCCCTGCGCTGGTCCTTCGCCTCACGGGAGCGCGCGCCCGGCCTCTCGGGCGAGCTCGTGGCCTACCTGGAGTCGGGGCGCCGGCCCCGCTTCACGCACGCCTCCATCGTGCCGCTCATGATGGGCACCAGCGCGGAGGATGGGGCGGGCGAGCGCCGCCCCCGCCTGCCTGCAGCCCCCAGGGTGGCTGAGAGCCCCACGGGAGCCCCCGTGGCTGTGGCGGTACTGCCCCCCGGGCGCAGCGAGCGGGCACAGCGCACACGGGCGGGAGCGGTGCGGTCCGAGCGCTGCCTGCGGCGCTCTGCGTCGCTCGGCCCCGGCACAGAGGGGCCGCCCGCCTGGCGCCCGCTCGGCAGCCTCCCCACGCGCCCGCGGTACCACAGCGCCTCACTGGGCCGCAGCAGGGCCGTGCCCGAGTCTAGCTTCTGAGGCGCCCTCATGGGCCTGGGTGCCACCGCGGGCCTCACATGCCGGCAGGGTCCCCGGTGTCCTCGGGGCATCGCGATGGTTCTCAGGCGCCGTCATGGCCTCGGGGTGCTTCCCTTTCCCCATGGTTGCTGTCATGGTTCCTGGGCACCAGCACGGCCAAGGAGCATCACGCTGGCCACTGGTGCTGTCCTGGCCCTTGGGCTCTGTTATAGCCCGCTAGGTGCTACCATAGGTCCGCGTGGCGCCTTGGTGCCACCATGGCTGCTCCGTGCCAGCAGGCCCGCGGACACGTAGACCGGTGCTCCTTTGCCAACCCATGCCTTAATCAGGACCGAGCACAGCGTGCGTGGGGGCTCCTAGGGGCCGAGGGGAGAGAGGGATGKCCGGAGGGAGAGTATTTATTATATATGGAGAGAGTTTTATCCAGAGACGCTTTTTGTTTTCTAAAAGGCGGCTATTTTGGTATGGCGGGGCTGCGCATGGAGTCGTTCCTCACACTACGGTCTATGCAATAAGCGATTCTGCTCCCCAGCTTTTGTACGCGGGTGCCTGCGAGCCGTGGCCCTCTGCATTTTGCAGCTCTTTCTATTAAAGACCTGTGGAAGTCCCTCCGTGTYGGGGGTGAGTGTGGAAGTGAGCTCCTCGGAGCTTCTTGGCGCTCGTTGCCTCGTTGATGCCTGCTTCCTTGGTGCTGTGGGCCATGCCCGAGGGCCTGGGGCCACCCAGGTGGCATCTCAAACCCAGCTCTGCTCCGGGGGCACARGGAGGGCCTGTGTGAATGCCATTGTGCTGTGGCACATGGTCCCTGCGAGATGGAGGTGGAGGGGAGGAGATGAAGGTGAAGGGGAGGTTGGGCTGGTGGGGGCAGAGGGGGGTGTTCTAGCTACTTCCACTACCCCCTATGCTGCTGTTCTTTCTCCAGTGGTTCCGGCTCCTCCCTGCGCCACCCTTCGTGCCAGCTGTGGCTGTGGCACTGCCATGCAGCAAAGGTCATGTGTTGGAAGGGCTGCCCTGCTCCCCTCGCCCGCCGCTGCCCCTGTCCCGCAGCCTGCACCCAGCATGAGCAGGCGAGGCTGTGAAGGCTGCGAGCGCCACTCGCATCGGCCGTGGGTGCCCGAGGCAGCGCAGGGGCCCCCCTGGGCAGGCGGGGAGCCTCCCAGCCCCCCTGGGCCGCGCGCTGCTGCCAAGGGGAAGGCAGGAGCATGGTGGAGCGCAGGGCGTGCCAAGGAGCAGGGCAGCGTGCAGCCGTGCGAGCGCTGCGGAGCCAGCCCTGCCCCGCGGGCCGGCCCTGCACACCAGCCCTCCTTGTTGCCAGAGCAACTTTCCTCCAGCCGCAAACAGAGCCAGGCCCGGGCGCGAGGATGCGCAGGGGTGGCGCGGGAGCCGGGCGCAACCCAGCGAAGGGGTCTTGCCCGTCTCCTCTACCAGGCGCCGTGGCAAAGGGCCGACTGGCGGCGCGGGAGGAGCCGGGGCAGCGCAGGGAGCCGGCGCCGCCGCTTGAACGGGCGAACCTGCTGCAGTGCATGCTGCGGCGGCGGGCGAGCGCGGCGGCGGGCAGCGGTGCTGGGCAGGTAGGAGCGCCCCGGTGGCACCACAGCCACCATGGGCTGCTGCAGTTGGGCTGGGTACTGGCCTTGCACTGTGCTGGGGACGCGGGGGGACTAGGCCAGCACTGAGCTCCCCCTCTCCCTCCTGGCTGCATGCCCCCTGCCACAGCACCCACCTGTCTCACCCTGCCAGAAATCCCTTCTGCACTGCTTGGTGCTGGTGGCAAGCTGCTCCCCAGCGCTGGTGAACGGGCAGGAGCTGCCAGGTGGGATCCYGTTGCCCCTCGGCGCTGCCTGCCCGGCTGCGGGTGGCCGAGGTGCCTGCTGACGTGCTGCTGCACAGGGCACTGGGAGCGGCTGTTGCAGAGCGTGCAGCACTACTACCCCGGTGAAGCCATCACGGGGCTGCTGCTGCTCTACCCCTCCTGCATGCTCCACGCACTCGAGGTAGGGACCTCATGGCCAGCACGGCGAGGGGCATGACACGGTGGCCATGGTGCGGGCCACGTCACTGCAGTTGCCCCTGATCTCCTGGCCTGCAGCCGTTGCACAGACCCAGGGAACCCCTGTCCCTCCTGCAGGCCTCCAGTTCCGTGTTGTTGGCCGTGCTCCGGGAGCTGCGGGACGCACGGCAGCGCAGGTGACGCTGCCCGGCCCTGCGCTCGGGTGGGAATGGCACTGCGGGAAGCACCAYGGAGCAGCCCATGTGTGGGGCTACCGGGGCATGGCCTGTTCCAGGCCACACGTGGCCGCTCCACGTGTCCCTGTGCCCCGGGGGAAGGGGRCGGGCAGGTCCTCAGCTCTGCATGCTCTGTCACAGGCCGCTTGTCATGGACGCCAAGATCCTGGTGCTGTCGCACAACATCCCCGCGCGCCTCTTCCCGCAGTGGAGCTGCCGGGTGCTGAGCGTGTCAACGGGCCCAGCGCTCGTGGGCGCGGAGCCCCTCGAGGGCCTCGCGGGCGAGTGCCTGGGCGTGCTGCAGCGCCTGGGCCGCCTCCAGCAGCGCTGCGAGGTGAGGGTGGTGCCGGGGGCAGCCTGCCCGCTGCAGCCGCTGCTCTGGGGCTGCAGCACCGCAGGGACCGGGCTGCTGCCTCCCACACAGCTGCACCCACTGCTTCCCTTTGGGGGCTCTGGGAGATGCCACCCACTTGTGTTAATTGGCACCACCTGCGTGACTGGACCTGAACACTCGCATCCCTGTCCKGTCTCTCTGTGACTTTCAGGGGCCCTCGCAGCTCCAGCTGGAGCAGGTGCCCGAGCTGCTGCGCTTGGAGGTGGCCATCGCGCAGCTGCTGGCGTGCAGCGAGCTGCAGAGCCCCGAGCAGTTCCTGCAGGCCTATGACAGCCCCCTGCACCCCGACCTCGGCRCGGGTGCGTTGCACACACACGTGCTGCACTGGGGGCCCGGCCCGCGCGGGGTGCATGGGCCTTCCCGCAGGGCTGGAGCTTTCTACCCCATCTTTGCCAGAGTGGGGAGTCCACCAACCTCCAAAGCCCCCATCTCTTGGAGGGCTCCTTAAACAAATGGAGTGTCTTGGCTGCAGCTCTGCCCCCAGTTTGGCATGACGTGGGGGTGACTTGGCGGGGCTGGTGCCTCTGCAGGCCCAAGCACACGCTTTGTGCTGTGGGTGCCTTTGCCGGCAGCACCCTGTCCCTGGTGGATGCTTGGTTCTCTGGTAGGTTGCTGTCCACCTAGGATAGGGTGAGCTGGTCATGTCACTTCCTGGCCAGGTGTGTCACCAGCTGGGGGCTGCTGGGCGTCTCGGGCTGCGGCTCCCGGGCTGCTCCGGAGCTGCTCTGGTGGCAGCAGTGACGGSGTGGTTGGCATCACATTGCCCTTGGTCACCTCTGCCTCCACAGACCACGTGTGGCCGGTCTGTGAGCGCTTGGTGCTCCCCTCCGCGGCGTTGGCGCAGACGTGGCCGATGGGCACGGCCGCCTGAGTGCTCCGTGGGGATCCTGCGAGCAACCTGGCGCCCAGGAGGGTTCCCGAGCCCTGCAGCACGGAGGCGGCGCCACGGGCCCGGGGATTGCAAGCCCCTGGCCATGGGAAGGGGGCGCTGCGCCGTTCCAGGACCCTCACCCCCCGGAAAAGTTTGGGAGCTGCTCAAGGAGCTGCGTGTCCGGGGAGGGCGGATGGGTCTGGCACSGCCACGTCGCAGAGCTGCATACGAGGCGTCACTGCCTCATGCCTGTCCCCAGCTAAATAATAAACCCTCATTTCTGCTGTGCGCAYATGTTTTCCATCGCTGCCTGTCCCTGGCCAGAGCCACCTCCGTGGTGGCACCCCAGGACATGTCTGATGTGCTGGAGGGGTTGCGCGGCACCCTCGCACTCCAGCGGGCCGGTGAGCAGCTGCAAAGCTGCCCTGGGCAGACGTGAGCAGTGGGCCAGGGGCTGGGCCCCAAGGCGCCCGTGGGGCTGCCCCRGATCCTGCCCTCCTGTGGGGCAGCGGGCACCTGCGGGGTGCAGGGGTGCATCARTGACAGGAGGTCCCAGCATCACGCGGGGATGCGGGGATGCCGCAGGGACACCGTGGGGAGCAGCAGAGGCTGGGACATCCCTGAGCGGTGGCTTTCGCGGCAGCTCGCTGGGATCAGTGCAGCCTGGTCAGAGCGAACAGCCCATTTCGTCACCCAGATCCATCCAAAGCACTCACATTGAATAAACTCACTGTTTGTGGTGATTTTGACAGCAATTTGCACATTTATTTCAGGTGATTCTGCCCTCCCCCTTGCCCGCCCTCCCCTGATACAAGTTGGGTGATGAGTCACATCACGACCTGTGCAGAAGCTCTAAGGTCCTAACTCGCAAGTACTGTGGGGAGAGAGGGTTTCCTGGCTCTGTAACACACGCAGGCTGGGTGCGGGGCCGGGAACGCTAAGCACTTCAATTTACATTGTACATTTGTACACCAGATCCGATGGAATGGCTCAAATAAAACAAATATATATATATATTCTTTTATATATACAAATATATAATATATATATATCTACGCTGCCAGATATATATATATATAATCTCATCTCTCTGAAAAGGATAAAAGGTTATGTTGTCTCTGCATGCACAGCCGAAGCCCCCGGGGGCACACAGGATGCGGGGCGGTGCCGGGAGGCGCCGCGGCCCTGGCGCCCTGGCCTGCAGGTGCCCGGGCTTGGCCGTCACGTCGGCGGGTCCCGCGGGCCCGGCTGCTGCCTGGGCCTGGGCCCGGGCCCGGCCCGGGCCGCGCGCACACGTGTTATTGCTACTCAGACCCAAGCTGTGCTGGCCGCGGCGGCACAATGGCGCCGGGCACATCCAGTCCCGCCCCCAACCACGGCCCTGCTCGGCAAGACCCGCGAGTGCCCAAGCACAGGAAGGGCAAGGACAAGCAAGGACAGAGGAGAAGCCCAAAGCGACGCTCTGGTGAGACATTTGCACAAGGGCGCTGCCTTCCGTGCCCCACGCAGGGCAGTGCGGCCCCCGGGGCCACCCTATAGCGCCTGGTTTAACAGATGGGGTGGGACACGCTGGACTCTGGAAGCCCGGAGGAGCACGCGGGTGGCAAAGGGCCCTGCGGTGCAGCCTGCAGCAGCGCTGCGGTGCCTTGGCCTGGCCCGCAGGGAACGCGGGGCACGGCCCACAGCTGGGCACGCTGTAGGGCCCAGGAGGGCGGGAAGCGGCGGGGGCGCGAGCGGGGAGGCGGGTAACGAGGCACCAAGTCAAAAAGGCAAAGTCTGGATAAGGCGAAACCAAAGAAACCATAAAGACTGCAGGGAGCGGCGGCCGGTGCGGCAGGGGCTGCGGCGCGGCCCTGCCTGGCCCTGGCGGCCCCGCCGGGATGGGACAAGGACACCGTGTCATAGGGCTGTGCTTTCCGATTCCTCCTCCTCCTGCGAGTCGACCTTCCCTGCTCTCGAAAGTCTCTGCGGTGGCTCCAGCGGGTCCCGGCGCAGCGCGGCATCAATCTCTACGTGGATGGAAGGGATATCAAAATGGATCAGACCTGCGGGYGGGCACAGAAGGGCAGAGTCAGGGGCTGCCCACAGCGGGACGTGGGGTTGGTTTGTGTATGGCGGGGCAGGGAGAAGGAGCCGGGGGAGGCGCAGCTTTCCGGTGCGGCAGCAGCCTAGTGCCAGGGACAGGGATGTCATCATACTGGCCCGTGGGCGCCCGCCCGCCTCGTCGCGCCGGCCGCAGCCCCGGCACCGGCTCCGCCTGCGGCGGCTGTCACTGTGCTCACCACAGCGAGAGGGGGACGGGGGCGGCCACGGGGCCTCCCTCGCCACTGCCGGACCCGTGTGCCCCGATTCCCCGCTAGGCGCTCGGCAGCCCTGCAGCCCCTGCCTGGAGCCCTGGAAGCGGCAGTGCCTGCAAACGGGTGGCCCAGGCCACACGGGTCACCTCCATCCTCCACGGGGCGAGGGGGCAGGTCCCTTCAGCGGGGGCACCGGGACACCACGCCAGGCAGCGTCCAAGACAGGGTGGCCCAACAAGGGTCATTCCTGCTTGTCACAGGCTCTAGGCCAAGGCCAGGCCAGGCCAGCAGCTCCCTGCCACCACGACCCTCCCTGACCGTCCTTGCTGGCAGGACTAGGATGAAAGTCCTCAGCGCCAGGTAGAGTGTGAGCGGATGCTCCCCTGCAAACCCTGGGCACCACTGTGCTGCCTTGGGGACCTCTAGGCGGCCAACAGYGCTCTGCCCTCGACTTGAACGCAGCGGTGCAGGAGGAGGATGCTCCCCTGTGCCACGTGTTGTGGGGCGGCGGTATCATGACATCCCTTCYGAAAACACGCCAAACCAGGGGACGTTTTCATGGAGGGCAGCAGGCCCGAGCTGGGACCAGCGGGGCAGCAAGAGAGTCGCAGCATCAGCCACCAGGAGGCAAGAACGGCAACAGGGGGGACCTCTCTGCCTCTTGGGTGCTGCAGGCCCAAGGAGCCAGAAGGCAGGAGCTGATGGCCAAGGCAGCGACAGGGGCGGAGGCCAGCGCGGCGAAGCCATGCAGCCCCGCTGCGGAGCGCCCATGCGAGGGGCCGGCGTGGGCGTCAGCACGGGCGCGCGGTGCCACGGTGATGGGGCATGGGGTAGCCGGGAGCTGTGGGCTTACCCTGCTCATCCCCCTCACACCTATCCAATACCGCCTCATCACACCGCTGCAGGGACACAACCACGGCGCGGGGAGGAAGAAAAGGGGAGAAAAAACGTAAGCAACATGACAAAGGTGGTGAATACACCCTGTGGGGGCTGCAAGGTGGCCAAGGCACCCTGTGTGCCTAGGGGGCTCCATGGGGGCTCCCCCATTGTGGTGGGCTGCATGGTGAGCAGGGCCCAGGTGGAAGCCTGGGCTGCAGCTCCAGAGCCCCCGCTCCACGGAGGAGCTTCCCAAGGCCGGGGCAGGACGGCAGGAAGCCGAGGGCGGCTCCCCAGGGCGCTGCGGTGGCCCCTGCCCTGCGGCTGTGTCCCCTCCCCATGGCCCTGGGCGCCGCGCGCGGCCGCCCTCTCCCTCCCCGTGGCGGCGGGCGGGCTCCCCGCGCGGCGGCCGCCCGTTACCTGTGGACAGGCTCTCCCCGGGGGCCGCGGCGTCGAGCGGGCCGTGCTCCGCGGGCTGCGGGCTAGAGGCGGACGAGGCGGCCGTGGGAGGCTGTGGCGGTGGCAGCGTGGGCCTCTGCCGCGGCTTGGGGGTGGGTCGAGATTTGGTTAAGGTGCTCGGCAGGGAAGGAGGAGGAGGAGAAGGCAGGGAAGGTGCGGCGGCTGGGGACAGCTGACCTGCGGCCAGGCAGTAGCCTTGAGGGTAAGCGAGTCCATAGGGCGAAGGGGTGCTCGGCGGGGTGGGAGACAGGCTCACGGGGGACGGCTGGCCTGCCGACGGCTCCGGCACGCCGCCCGCCTGCCCGAAGGGCACCTTGGCTGAGATGGGCGCCAGCTTCTTAGACACTGCGGAGAGAGGCGCGTCAGGGAGGCTGGGGCTGCGGGACGCGGGCGGCCTCCGCGGCACCCACCTTTGCGCAGCGCGAGCGGGCTCTGCTCCGGGGCTGGCTGCACGTCGGGGCTGGCCGCCGCGCTGCCCTTCTGCTGCCCGGACACGGGGGAAAGCTCCTTGGTTTTCAGCGTGCTGCAGGAGAGACGGTGACGGTGGGGGGAACAAGGCAGGAAGCGGCGCTGAGCTCGCGCACGGCGTCGCGGCCCCCACACCTGCCCTGCGCAAGCAGTGCTGCCCAGCCCCAGCGCCCACCCCGGCCCGCACTCGGCAGCAGCCTCYGCACCCCTCGGTGCCCAGCGAGCAGCAAGCGGCCGAGCGAGGCGCCCTGTCCCCCCGGCAGGGCCAGGCGCTGCCCCGGGGGCAGGCACCGCGCGCGGGTATTTACCTAGGGCGCCCGGCTCCTGGCTCCCTGGCGCACGTGCAGCTGCCCCGGGGGTGGCCCGGGTGGCCTAGGAGCAGCGGGGGCTTCACAGGGAGGGCGAAGCTGTTGGCTGGGGGGGTGAGCGGTGCAGGGAGGGAAGCACGCAGGGGGAAGGGGCGGAAGCCYGGCACAGCGCCGCACGTTGTGTCCAGCAGCGCGGGGAAGCAGGAGGACGAGGAGGGCAGCGGGGGCAGGCTGAGGCTGCAGCCCGGGCCACGGTAGGGTGGCGGGGGGCCGCCGGGGCGCACGGCACGCGGCGCCATGCAGGGCAGGCGGGGTGGGCGGCGGGGGCCGGGGTACGGGGGCGCCCGGCCGTCCCCGGGGCACGGGCAGCTGCGGCTGCAATCCGCCCAAGCAGGCGACACATCRTCCGGGCTGCGGAGCGTCCAAGAACGCCACAAGAGGAAACARAACAGACCCAAATAAAACCAAATAATACCAAATAATAGCAAATACAGGAGCACAGGGAGGAACCCACCAGGAGAGACGGGAGCAGAGGAGGAGTGACCCCTGGGACAGGGGAGAGCCCGAGTGCCTGTGGCCACCAGGACGGTGCCCGTGCCAGAAGCCAGCTGATTCGGGCAGCATCTCCCTTCTGCCCTGACAGTGGCAACCAAGCAGCCCTCTGAGCCACCCTGTGTGCCCTCTGGGTGACAGGGACAGCCCTTGCGGGTGTCCCAGCAGCACCTCGCCCTGCAGGGTGCTTGGAGGGGGCAGTGGGAGGAGGAGGATGAGGAGGAGGGTATGTCCACGCAGGTAACGCTGCATCCGGTTGCACCTCGCACCACCCGCCCGCAGCCACCCCAGTGCCCGGCAGCGCCGCTCCCGCCCCGGGCATGTGCAGGGACGGCGCTGCCGATCTGCAAAGCTGTGCGAATCCAGGCAGGCAAAACCACCCTGCAGCCCAGGGCCGCCCGGGAGCAAGCAGCCCCTTCCTGGCCCCTTCAGGACTGGCACTGAGTGCTTTCCTGGTCCTCRCAGCCTAAAAGCAGGACCTAGAGCCTCGCAAGGGCTGCAGGTGCCCCAGGATGCCATGGACGAGGCAGTGCTGGGCGCAGGGCCTCCCGCCACGGCTCCTTCTGCCCCTGGATTCGCACGGGCAGGAAGCAGGCAGGCGCATGCAGGCAGCGAGCRGAGCCCGGCTCCGGCGCCGCACTTACCTGGAGCGCTCAGTGGCTGTCGGGAAGCCGAAGCTCGTGGCTGGAGGGGAGGGAATGGCCGGGCTGTCGAAGGGCTGCTCAGGAAGGGGCGACGGGGGCGCCGCGGGCAGCTCGAGYGGTGGCGCGGGCGGCTGTGTGGCGGGCGGCGTCGAAGGCGCCTTGCGAGTCACCGAGGTGCCACGGCGGGCCACCCACGAGGTGTCCATCACCCTGACGCCCATGCTGCGGGCAAGGCACACGCAGAGAGGAGCCCTCAGTGCCCGGCCCGCCTGAGCATCGCGCCATCGCCCCRCGCCACCGGGCAGCCAGCGCCCTGCAGAGCGCGGAGCCTGCCCGGCTGCCTGGCGGGATCGCGGCCGGCTGGGACGGACCCCGGCCGGCCCGCATRGGGCTGCCGCCAGCACAGCCCTGCGAGGAGATACCGTACCTTTGGATTTTCCTAAGGCTGCATGGATGGAAATGGAGAGGCATTAGCGCAAAAGAACCGCAAGCAGCAATCATGGGCCCCAGAGCTTGTGAGGGCAAGGGCTCGATGGGAGCCTGGAGGGGAAGGGGGCTTTTCCAGGGATGGGGACAGGGTTGCCCGRAGTGGAGGCGATGCCAGCAGGCAAAAGAGCATGGTGTAAGTGCACACATAGGGTGCAAACACCATCAGCAAACTCTGCAGGACAGGGTCACAGGCACCTTGACGGCATCAGTGTGCGATTCAGCATTTGCAGGACACCCGGGGATCCCAATGCGGTGGTGACCTCATCCCACCCAACCCCAAGCCCCGTGAGCCCRGAGAGGAAAGGCCCTACCCATCCTTTTTGTAAAACTCCAGCATCATGTTGTCTGTGGCCACGCTGAGCGGCCGCCGGGCCTGCTCGTGCTGCTTGCGGTCAGCGTGGTCCATGTCCGGGGAGGGCATGGAGCTGTAGTTGGCATTGTGGTTGATGTGCATGGGGCTGCCGTAGTTGCCCGTCACGTTGAACTCAATGTCTGGTTGGGAAAAAGAGCCAGTGCAGGTGACACTTGGTAAAACAGAGATGGCAGGGGCCGGGACGCTCAGGAGAGCCACAGGGAGCCAGGGCTACTGGCCAAATGGGACTTGGGACACCGGCCTTACCTCCGGGGAAGAACCAGTCGGCATGCTGGATGAGGGGCTCRATAATGCCCACAATCTGCAGAGAGACCGTCGTCATCATCTCCGTGATGTTCCTGCAAGGCAGTGGCTCAGTGCAGGCTCTGCCTCGGCCTTGTTCCTGGTGAAATGTCCTGCCCTGGCCGCCCTCGCCTCGGCACCATTCCCCTTGGGGTTGAGGACCATCCCTGAAGGACACTAGAAGAAGCCGAGCCCCAGCTCTGGTGATGTCGGGCTGCCCGGTGTGTTTGTGGAGAGGCTTTAAAGCCACTTGATGCTAAAACGCAGCTTCCTAAGGCTGCCCCAGCAGCAGTGATAGGCACTGCGGGTGCTCGATGACACCCGAGAGGGCTGTGCCCTCCCTGCAGACCCCGCAGGGAGCCACCACATGCAGCTCCTGCCCGCTGGTGCCCGCCTGCGTCCCAGCCCCGCGCCAGCCCCGGCACCAGGTTACCCTTCTGCCTGCGGCCACAGCAGGTTGGGCCCCAGCACGATGGCCACGTTACTCGGTGTCATTTTGTTCGTGTCCTGGTACTCRGTGAGCCGCGCCAGGAATTTGATCAGGTACCTGGAAGGAGAGCGTCAGAYGCAACCATGACGGGCTTCTCGCAGGCCCCATCGCCCCCGCGCCGGGGGCGTCTGTCCCGCTGCATCCCCCGGCTTTCCAGCTCCACCAGGGACAAGGGGACGCGAATCCCGCCTCAGCGTTTGGGTGGTCCCGGGCGCCTCCTGCGCGGGCGCTCACCTGATGTTGTTGTAGTTGGCCTTGGGCAGCTTCTCGCAGGCGTTCCAGAGGGCCTGCAGCCGCTTGTCCTGCTCCTGGATGCTAGGAAGGAAGTGGGTGACAGCATTAGCGCCGCAGCTCCGAGCCGAGCTGCCGCGGGCTGTTCCGACCGCCCCATCCCTACGGGGCAAGATGCGCCTCTTTGTGCTTTGAACCCAAACCCAGACCAGGCCCTTCTTGACCCAGCACCTCCAAGCAGAGCAGCAGGCACCCGCTCCCACGCGCCAGCTCTCCAGCACAGGGACAGGACCTGGCAGAGGCACTCGGGCTGCTGGAAATAGGAGTATTTTCATTGCTCCAGCTTGGGAAGGGATGCCCAGGATCCCGTCCCATAGGGATCCTATGGRGGATGCCCTCCTTTGCACCCTTAGAGGAGCACACAGCTTGGTTCCCCCTGCCAAGTTGATTCCTTTTTCCAGCGTATACAATGACATAAATAAATGAAAAGGTTGCAACGGGAGGGAAATGTTTTGGCTGCAAAGGAATGAGATGGTTTGAGATGGAAGGATGCCGGGCCCTCTCCTCCGCTCCAGGCGCTCATATCCAGTGGGAAACACTGGCATTTGGGGGCTTTGCCCAAGGCAAAGCTGGGGGTGCAGGAGTTTCCCTGAGCCCTGGGGACCACCGTGCCCCATGGAACCGGCACCTCGGCCCTAGGCCCAGCAAGTCCTCAGTTCAGCCCTGTTCCCAGTGCTGGCATGCAATGAGCTCTGCAAGGCCTCATCAGGCAGGAGAGAGATGGGGATGTGAACAAACACACATCCAGACAGTACTGGGACTGCTTCCAAGAAGGAGATACCTTCTCCCCATCCAAGCTTTATCCCATCCATTTGATGCCCAACACCCCAACTCCTTGCGTGTCAAAATGAGCGCAATCCCCCCGGCCTCTGGCGCCCCTCATGCCCACGCGCTGCCCCTCACTTGGAGGCCTGGATCCACTCGTCGTAGAGCTCGAACGTCATGAGGGGCTCCGGCAGCTCCCGCAGGTAGGACTTCAGGGCCCCTGCAGGAGAGACGGGGCTCGCGAGGGCCGGCCGGGCTGGCCCGCGGGCCCCGGGCCGCGCACTCAACCTCGCAGCTCGGCTCCCTGCTCGTGGCACTCTGCGCTGCGCCGCGGGCGCTCGCCCCACAGCAGCCACAGCAGCCCCTTGCTCTGCCCCAGAGCCCGTGGCACTAGCCATCCGCAGGGACCCCTTCACCTCCAGCAGGGCGATGTCCTTCTCTTCCCTCCTCTCTCGTTTTTACCTCCACCAGCATTAACTCCTTCCTGCCCGAGACCTTCCCAGGACATTTCTCTCCGCGGTGGCTAAATGTTCCCACAGGGGCAGGTTTGGGTCCCAGCGCAGCCAGGAGCCCAAGGAAGCGCCAAGGCCCAGAGCAGGGGACATGCGGCTCCATGCACAGCAGGCACCCAGCTGCAGCGCCTTGCAGAGCTCGTCCGGAACACCCGGACACCTTCCTGCGGCTCCTCGGCRCCCGCCGTCGCAGCCTCTGCAGCAAGGCGGCTGCGATGCAGCCCATGGTTGCCTTCTTCACCCAAAAGCGGCACGAGCTTCCCCGTGGCTCAGGCTCATGCGATTCGGTGTGGAAGAGAAGCCCTTTTTCATTTGCTGGTGCATGTAAGTGTGAAGGGGCCCATTTCCACCCCAGCTCAGCAGTGTGACTTTTCYGCAGCTGCCTTTGCTGCTCGTCCGCATTGTCGTTGACATTAAGAGATGCAACGTCCCTCCCCATGTCCACTGCTGGCATGTGCTTCCACGTGCACCATTTACCTCCCATTCTCCAACAAGGCAGCTCTGCACACTCTACTGCCAAAACTAAACCACTCAGGGGCACTGATAGAAAAATCTTTCCTTCTCATCCCATTTTGGCCCTCCAAATTTGAAGCAGTTGGGCAGGAGAGTTCAGGCTCTTGCTGAAAGCTCCTGGTGCCACTAGGCCAAGAAATGAACCCGGCGCTTTGGATGCAGCAGCAGGGAGCACCTCGCCGCGTCCTGCTCTTGCCACCACGCCAGCATCCACAAGTGCCTGCAGCGGGTTTTGCTTTCCGCTTGCCAAGGTTTTCCAGCACTATACAAGTTTCTCTGGAATCTTTCCAGCTGCTTTATGATGGGATTTCCTGGTCGCGGGGAAGCAGCCCAGCAGGGCCAGGCCGGCGCTTCAAGCCTGCAAGGGGTGCAAGGCAGCGAACGGCCCCGGCGCAGACGTTTACCTGCAATGGCATGCGGATCTGCCGAGTACTCCTGCACGTCCACCACGCAGCAGTCGAGGGCAGCCTTGAGCTTCTTCAGCTTGGAGGCAGAGGGAGCCACGCGGAACAGACCCTGCACGGGAGACACGCGGTCTGTTCCGAGTGGCTCCCGGCGGCCAGAGCCTCCGTGCGGCACCTGGCCGTGTCCCGGGCACCGCGCGCGGCAGCCCTGGCTCGCAGCCGCTGCCGGCCTCACCTCCTCCTGCATGCCGCACTCGAGCAGCATGGTGACGCACGCCTCCACGGGGAAGGCGATCTCCCGCCCGCTCACGGCCAGGTGCTCCTCCAGGGGCTTCCCGAAGGAGGGTTTCTCGATCCAAGCCTCTGGGATGGGAGGGCAGAGTCAGAGCAACGGGGCAGGCACCCCACGGATGTGCCCGTTCTCCCCTTCCACACTCCCGGGTACTCCCGCCCCAAGCACCCCACTTCTCGGCACCCACAGTCTGCACCATGAGCACCCAGCCCCACATGCACCACCTACTCGGTACCTGCTATCGCAGACAGCATGGGAACCCGCTGGCCCCAAACTGCCTGCTGCAATAACCCCCTGAAAGTCTCCCCACAGAGAGCAATGGCCAGGAAAGGAGCCCGCCTGGGGCCCAGGGTGCGTCCAGCTTCAGGGAAAAGCCAGGACGGTGGGAGCTCTTGCAGGGGCTGCACAGGGCACATTGCAGGGATTTCTTCACACTCTCTGAGGGTTATTTACAAACTGCAAATCCTCAAATTCTCCAAATAGGGGCTGCAAATCCTGAGGACAGATGTGGCAGAGCTGCTAGGGTGGCGGGGAGCCTCTTGCAGGAGAGGTTTCACAGGAGGGGCGGAACAGCCGCCTGCTCCCAGGGCTTGGCTTCACAGGCATCTCCATGCACAAATCATCATCAGAACTCTGCTTGGATGTCACTGCAACAGCCCGGTCCCACGTTTCTGCCCCGTGTGGCTGGCAAAGCTGTGCTCTGCAGGCATCGCACCCAAGAGAAGGCTTTTCCAGGCGTCACGTGGGACGCTCCAAGCAGTCTGACCAGCGCTTACTTTCCAGGAGAGCGGCCATCTGCAAATTATTTTTCCCTGTCCTTTGACTCAAAAAGCAAAAGCAAAAAAAAAMMMCYYMAAAAAAAAAAAAATAGATTGCTTCCTGCCCAGCTTTAGCAGCAGCAGCACCCAGTAGAAAAGCATCACTCGAAGGCTTGCATTGCTCCATGGCTTGCATTGTTCCACAAAGGCGATTGTCCAGGAGCTCCCTGGTTTTCCCTTGGGCTCAGAGATGCTCTGGGGTTCCCAGAGATGGGGGATTCGGACACACAAATCCTGCGGGCAACCTTGGAGCCCGACTTTGCCACTTACCCTGCTGGGCCTTGATCTGCGGCAGCACGTTCTGCAGCAGCGCCAGCGACTTGCGGTGATACTCGGCTTGCACTTCGATCAGCTGTGGGTGACAGAWCGCGGGGCTGGTTGGGCACAGCCTGCGCTGGCGCCTGGGGCAGTGCAGGATGGAGCCGGGGGGGCACTCACCGTTTGGAAGTAGTTTGCATAGTCGATTTCTTTGGCCACAAAACTGTACATGTCAGCAGAGAGCTGGTCCTGCCGGGGTGAGAGGCGGTGATGGCCTCGTGGCAACATTTTGGTCGATGCAAGGACGAGCCACCCAGGGCCGCGAATCGAAACCCAACCCTGGCCCCTCTTCTGCTCCCGAGGTGCAAGTGGCTCCTTAAAAGCACGTGGAGCATCGCGCAGCAAGGCCGGATGGCCAGCACGCAGCCAGCACAGTGCAACAGTGCATTGAGGGGGTATCAGCGCATTTGCTGGTGGGGAGGAGRTGGGGGGGGTTGCTCTGAATTGCAGAGGGGCCCTGGGCACGTTGCCCGCCACACACGTGTGCGCCTGCACACGCACTCTGCACTGGGGCAGTGGGGCCGGGTGCACGCAGGGGCCAAGGGGAGCGTTCCTTGCGCTGCAGATGGGCTCCGTCCGCAGCCGCCACGGCACTGGGGTCCCRCCGGCCCGAGCACCACGAGAGGGGAGAGAGCACCCTAGTACCCTGCAAATCTCCACTCTGTTGGCCGCCTCCTCCATCTCCTCCCTGAGAGCATCCGCTTTGGCCCCCGACGGCTGCAGGTTGCTGGACAAGCCTGACGACTTGGCCGACTGCTGCCACCTGCGGATGAGGCGGCCACATCAGCCTCCCRCCCACCGGCTCTTTGCCCCCGCCCGAGTATTCCCGGGATGGGGAAGGGAGCCTGGGGCCTCCTACCTCGTCCTGGATGAGTCCATGTCCAGGACCAGCTTCGCCAGGTGCTTCCGCTGCTTTTGGATATTGGGGATTTCCACCTGCRGCAACATGGAGTTAAAGGAGATGGGAGCCCTTGCTCCTTGGGAAGAGCGTGTGCAGGCAGCGCGTTCCAGGGTATTTTGAGGCCAAGCAACATGTTAAAAAAATGGTTATATATTATATATTAAGCCTGAACTACCTATAAATTTGGCATCGGCAGAACCAGGTCAGATAAGGACACATAATTCCTTAAATAGGAATATGGCTCCCACGCCAAGATAGCTCTGTCCTCTCCCACTTCTCAGCCCACGAGGTGCCAACCCACGCTGTGCACAGAGCAAAAACAGACCCTTTGAGTGCAAAACGAAGCCCAGTACGCTGGGGAAAGGGTGYGAGGCACGAGGGGCTTGGCGGGAGCGCGCGACAGGCTGCAGCGGTGGCCCATGAACCACGGAGCACCAGGAAGGCAGGAGGAAAGAACTGCCACCTGTCWCCCTCCTGCACCCCTGCAGGATGGTCCCCTGGACATCCTGGGAGCACCCGGAGGTGTCAGGGATGCCAGGGYGCCCGAGCCACCTGCAAGCGCCCCAYGCCAGCCATGCCACCCACCTCAGCRAGCAAGAAGAGCGGCTCAATGACGTCCCGCTCCACCTGCAGCTCAAAGTGGATGAGCTCCTGGGCCAGCTTGTCCTCTGCCTCGCCGCACAGCTTGAGCATCTTCCTGCCGGGCACAGAGAGGCGTGAGGGCGGGCGGGYGCGGGGCGCGCGGGGCCCCGGCGCTGCAGCGGGCGCCACTTACCCCAGCAGCGAGTCGTCCCCCAGCACGGCCGAGCCCTCCGTCAGGCACTGCGCCAGCGTCGTCAGGGGCAGCTTCTTCTGCAAGGCAAGTGGCGCCCCTCAGGCCCCCGCACGCGCTCGCCCGCTCCTGCTTCACACCGGGCAGTGCYCTGCCCAGGGCGGTATCGCCCACGGGCCCTGCTTCCCGCACCCGCTGCTCTGCCGGCGCCTGCCGTGCGTGCAGCGAGCGCACCCGTGCGCGCGGCCGCTGCCTACGGGCGCATCGCAACCGCTCTGTGCTTGCGCGGGCCATGGAGCGGGATACGGCAGCGCGGACAGCGCCGTCCCCGCGCTCCTCCCCGCCACGGCTACGGCAGGGGATTGGCGGCCCCGCGTGCCCGCCGCCCTCACCGAGCGCTTGTCGGCGTCGACGCCCTGCTGCCCCTGCAGACACGCGGCCAGCTTCTTGTGCGTGCTGTGCGAGACCTGCTTCACCAGCTCCAGGCGCTTCTCCACCTGCGGGCGCACAGCCGGCCTCAGCGGGAGCCCGAGCGCCGCGGCCCGGCCCCCGACTCGCTCAAAACCTCGGGGCAGGAGCCTGCTCGGCACCCATGGGCATGCCTATAGGCATGCAGATCTATTACGTATACATTACATATTATTATATGTATACACACCTATACACGGGCACATACATGCGTGGGTTGAAAGGATGGGGTATTGCGTTGGGTGCAAACCCACCCTGATGACCTGGAAAGGAGGCCCCGGATCCCCCCACTTCCACGTACGAAGATGTGGGATGCTGGGATAGGGCCCGCAGGGCAGCGCATGGAAATGCCTCAGGCGGGCCGAGGTCGGCACYGTTACCTGCAGGAGGTCTTCGCTCAAAACTTCTGTCTTCTCAGCCCTGCGAGGAAGAGAGGAGGGCAGGTTGGCCTCGGATCCAGGGATCCTGCCAGGGATCACCTGCCCGGCATTGTTCCTGATCCAAACCCGCTCCAGAGCTTGTGGCAGTCCATGGTGACACGGAGGGGAACAAAACGCTGCTACGAAGCCACCCTTGGGCACGCACAGATCGGCGAGCGCGGAGCTGAGGGCCAGTGTGGAGAGCACATGTGGCAGGAGGAAAGGGAGAAGGAAAAACAAAGGGAGGAAGGGCCCGGAAAAGCACCTGTCTGATGGGAGCAGCCAGCATCCCCATGAGAGGCTCCTGCTGCTGCTTTTGGAGCCTGGCAGCTGCTGCAGCCGCTCCAGAACTGGCAGGAGCTACGAGGCAAAGGTGGCCTCACGGTTCAGGAGCGCCATGTCCATGCTGCCCTCCGCCGGGCGGGAAGCGGGAATGCCCTCCGGAGGAGCGAGGAAGGAGCCTCTCCTGGGAGAAGGGTAGCGGAGGAGGAGGACCTGGCCCCGCTCCTGTCCTGCCAAGGAGAATGTGGCACCCTCAGGAGGCCCCAAAGACCCAACCAAGGCGAGAAGGGCAGCAGGGATGAGCTCAGGGCCTTCCTCGAGTCCACATGCACCTGGGAGGCTCTGGGCACAGTTAAGGCACGTGGGAAAACGGGTTCTCACTAGTCTATAAATCAAGCACAGCAAAAAAGGGGATACTGCGGGGCCGCTCAAAGAAGCCAAAAGGGGCCCCAAGTTTTGCATTTCAGAGCATCCACGGGCCCACAGCAGCTCTGCTGATTTTCTGCTGCCCCATCTCCAGCTTCCACCTGCTTTCCCACGACACCTTCCAAAGCAGAAAAATCCTCCTCGTCTCTCCRTTTGCTCCCGTCAGCGGCGCTCTGGAGATTATACTCTGAAGTGTGAGAACCAAACTGCGCCTCCAAACGCATGGGAAAACACGGAGGAAAAAACTAAAAGATAATTAAAAAAAAAAAAAAAAGCAATCCAGATGGTGCTTTTACACGTCAAGAGTCTAAGGAAAAAAATAACACTGTCCTCCCCATCCGCCCGGTATCCGACTGCTAGCGCCGCGAGGACCCCCCGGCACCAGGCACGGCGAYGCTCGTCCCGGCGGCCCCGCGCGGCGCGAGGATGCACCGGGACCCCGGCAYGAACACCCCGCACAACCGCTGCGTCTCCACAGGGCACCGGCCTCCCCCGGCTCTTCTCTTTAAAAAATGATACATACAATAAAAATAAATGCCTGGGGACGTTTGCTTCTCCTTGTGCACAAAGCTCCCCTTCCAATGCAGCTGTGCTGGAGGGAGCGCGTGAGCGGAGCTGGCAGGTGCTCTGCTCCCCCGGGGAGCACCGACGCACGGCGCTTGGGCCCCAGATGAGCTGGAGGCCGCTGCTGGGACCCCCTCAGATCCCCTTTGCTAACCGCAGCCTCGGGAAAGCACCAATGCCGGAAGAACTGCGGCAAATAGGCCCTTTCCAGCCCGTGCTGCCCGTTTTCCTTGGGAGCCGTCCCGGCGGGAAGCATCTCATGTCCCTAAGAGACGTCAGCCTGGATCTGCTCCGGTGCCCGGGGGGAAGAAAACGCTCTGCTGGCGATGAGGAACGTGTCCCACTGCGGCYGTGACGCTGAGCGGGACGGACGGGCTGTCGCTGTCGCTGTCGCTGCGGTTGCGGCTGCAGCGCAGGGTGGTGCAGGGCTGCCCGCCCGGCGCCGCGGGGGACACGGCCACGGGGGACACGGCCAAGGCGAGGGGCAACGGGCTCCGCGCTGGGGCCTGGCACCGCTCACTCTGCTTTAGGGTCTATCAACTGCTCTGCCTGGCACCAATAGGCTGAAGGAGTTTGACCAGCAAACTCATCACACTGATGGCAGCATCCCTGGATGGGGACACCCCAGGGCCGCCTGTCCTCTGGATGGGGTCATCCCGCAGCCTCGGCAAGTGGCACCCTCTGCAGCGGGAGCCCGCTGGCACCCGTCCCCCGGCGCATCCCGTGGGAATGCCATGGAGAGGGGCTGGGATAAGCGCCTTCCAGCACGTTAGCCCTTTCTTCGGGTAAGCGAATGCAAAGCAAACTCCTCCCCTTGCCCTCCATCCCACGGGGTGATCACAGAATCAGAGTGGGTGAGGTTGGAGGGGACCTCTAGAGATCATCCAGTCCAGCCCCCTGCTCCAGCAGGGACACCCAGAGCATGGGGCACCCAGGCGCATCCAGGCGGGTTGGGAGAAGAGAAGGAGCCTCCCCAGCCTCCCTGGGCAGCCTGTGCCAGGGCTCGGGCACCCTCACACCAAAGAAGTTCTTCCTCACATGGGCATGGAACTGCCTGGGCTTCTGGCACCCACTGTCCCTTGTCCTGTCACTGGATCTGGGCAATCACCAGCCGCCAGCCTCAGCCAGGCAAGGGACAGGCCAAGGCCAGCAGGTTGGTGGGGACACAACTGCGACACAGTCGGCTGGGCCTCTCCAGAAACCAATGGCTGCCAGCAGAAATCACCGCCCATCCAGCTAATTAATTTGATTCCCGAGCAAATACTACAGCCTCCGGCGACACGAAATGGCGCGTTGACCCCGGCAGCTCCGGGCAGCTGCCGCCCTCCCGAGCATGGCTCCCACGGCAGGACGGACCCGTGGGCCCTGCCCCGCAGACCCGCGGCCGGCCCCGCTCCCAGGAGCCCGAACGCGATCCGGGCCCTTCTCCAGCCTCGAAGCAGGAGATCGCTGCAAGAAGCTGCTTTTCCTTTACCCTTTACCCAAGGCACTCAGTCCCGGTCCCTCTTTCCCCAAGGAAAAGCATTTCCCTGGCAGCAGCGCCTGTGCTGGTGGTGAACGGAGGCCCCCAGCACTACGTACAGATGCAGTCCAGGTGCTCTCCAAGATGACCTGCTCCCTGGGTAAAGCCAACGTTACCCTTAAAACGCTCCGAATACCCAACACAAGGAGCCACCAGCTCCTTCCTACCAGCTTTGGGCAGCAATGGGAGGATCAAACTCCCTCCGGCAGCTTCCCAGAGCCCCAGGGGAAGGGCGCAGGAGCAGCGGGAGCAGTGGGAGCTGCCGGAGCAGCAGGAGTAGGGAGCGCACAAAGCTTTGCACGGCTCAGCTGGCGTTTTGCAAGCCACAGCCTCGGCAGTGCAGCCCTCGCCTCTCCTCCTCCTCCTTCTCCTCTTCCTCCTCCTCCTTCTCCTCTTCTTCCTCCAGGCACAGGCCAATAATGCCACAGCCCCAGGGAGCCCTGGGCTGCATCCAACGTGGATGGAAGCCGGGGTGCCAGCCCGGACGCGACATCTGCCTCAGCTCCCATTGCGTGCTTGGGAAAAGCCAAAAAATCAGCTGCTGCACCTTGACTTGGAGCGTGAGGCAGCAAAACGCACGACGTGACGGGGATTAGCCACAGCCCCGTGCAGTCCCAAACCACTCTGGGGCTGCCGTTAGGGGAGCCGGCGGATCCTGCTCCGCGCTCGCTGTGGGGAGCCGCGATGCCGCGGGGACAGGCGCCGCTGGGGCAGGGCATGGGCACAGGTTGCTGCTCACCACTTCCATCCAGCGCACGGGGCGGCTGCTCCCGCCTTTTAAAAATAGCCAGGCGGCCGAGCGCCGGGGGAGGGAGGCGCGCGAAAGCGGCCAAGGACGCCGCGCATCTGCGGTGCCAAGGACGGCGATACGGAGCGAAGCGAAATGCCCCGGCATCCCCGCCGTGGAGCGCAGGGCAGCTGGGCACTGGGCAACTCGCTGCAACTGCCCTTCCCAGCGCAGCGCCCTGGTGCCCGCCGGGCACCCGCGCTGCAGCGTCATGGCCCAGCTGCAAAGCGATCCCTGGATTGCGAGGGAAAGCCCTTGGGTGTGAGCCTGCGCCTTCCCGGAGACCCCCCTGGAGAAGGAACACGGGGAAGGGGAGACAGCGGAGAGCCTCTGAGCAAAGCCAAGCGCCGTCCTTGCCACCCCCCTCACCAGTCCCTGCTCCTCTCCCGTGGGTAACCCTAGGTCCTCTCCTTGCCGGCCCCGCAGCCTGGTGCTGCGGAGGCGCCGCCGGGCGCAGGTCCTGCCCGCGCCGCGCTCAGAGGCTCCACGCGCTCTCCTCGGGGAGGGGACAGTGACACGGCTCGCTGCGCTTGGCCCGGGTGCCGCGGCATCTGCAGCGGTCGATTGGAGCCGGGAGGAGGCGAAAGAGCCACCGCCAGCGGCAGCGCCGGGCCGGCTGAGCGGCTCCTCATCGGACACTCCCGGGAGCCGGCACGAGCGCTGCGGATTGCTGTGCAATTTGGGGACAAACCACTCGGGCTGCTCCATTAATATTTCATGGCTCCATTTGCCGGCGCTGGCTGCTGAGCAGCAGGATAAAAATAGCTGCCCACTGCCTGCGGGGGTGCAGGGAGCCAGCGCGCGGCCCTGCCCTCGGCCGCCGGCCCCAGCGCCACGCGGAGGCTCCCAGCATCCCAGGGCTCCAGGAAAAGCGGGAAGCGCACGGGAAGCGCGTGGGAGCTCGCTAGCCCTGCGAACAACCTCACGGCACCTCCCCAGGTGTCAGGCACCCCTGTGACATCAGCGGTGCCCCCAAACTGCGCCCTCCTGAGCTGGTAAAGAACAAGCTCCTGCAGTGATGGTGCTGAGAGGAAGGCAGCCATGGATTCAGTGCACGGATTCACGGGCTTAAAGCTAGCAGGAGGGAGCAAAATCCACTTTTTTTCCCGGAAAATAATCCCAGCTCCAGGCCATGGAGCCAGGGCATGAGTCCACGCAGGTCAGCCCAGCCYTCCACAGCCTTCCCTCCATGGGCAACGCAAGCCCCAGCCTTGCTCCTTAGTCRCTACCGCTCCTTTCCAGCTGGCCGGAGATGGCAGCTCCACGCGTGCAGCAAAAGCATTAAAACAYAGAAACGCAATTTTGCACAAGCAACACAGCGAGAAAGGCCGTGACGCAGCCAAATGCTGCAGGAGGGCATGGGGAGAGCCCTAATTCATCTGGGCCTTTTCCTCCGGCTGGTGCCAAACGGCAGCAGCGCCTGAGCCCCGCGGGCGCCGGATCCCGGCGCTGCCGGTCACAAGACGGCGTCGCAGCAAAGCGCCTGTAAGAGGATTAGACGCGTGTTTGGGGGCTGAGGAGCCGCTGCGGACGGAGGAAAACAAGGGCGGCCGCGAGGCCCGGCTGGAGCCCCGCGCATCGCTCGCTGCCGCCGCTCTCGCGACCCGCAGGCCTTAGCAGCGATTTCTCCCACGGTTTCGCCCACGGTGACGGGCAGCTCCTGGATGCCGCCCTCGGCCTCAGCCCCGYGGCCGCTCCAGGCTCTTTGTGCCGCCTCCTGCGGTCGCTGTGAGGGCRAGTGGAGCCCGGCTGCGACGCGGGGTGCGCGCTGCTCCGCTCGGCAGCGCAGCCCGCACGGGCCTCGCTGGCGGCAGCGCATTTAGAGGGAAGCAGCCAGGCGGCGCACGCCGCGTGCCCGCGCGCCCGGCGAGCCGAGATGCACGGCGCCGCGCAGGGCCGCGGTGCCAGCGCCCGCTGAGAGGGGCACGAGTGGTGGTGGGGGCCGGGGCCACAGGCATCGGCACCGCCTGCGTGGGGATGTGGGGCTCCGCGCGCTCGGCCGGCCGTGTGGAGGGGGTGGCAGGGAGAAAATCCGCCCCCCCGCCGCAACCATAAACCATTGCAAAATCCATGGGAATTACACAACAACAACAACAAACCCGCGTCTCCGGAGGGGGCCCGAGCCGCCGCGCAGAGCCCGGCCACGACGCGGGTGCCCCTGAGCCCCGTGCTGCGAGGTACCCAGTGCACCCGGCCCCTGTGCGCGGGGATGCCCGCGGGCGGGCGGCACGGTGCGGCCCCCCAGGATCGCAGGGTGCTGGTGCGCGGGCAGCGGCAGCTCCCTTGGCCCGCCGGGGGGTCACGGTGCGGCAGGATGGGGGGCAGGACGGGGGTAGGGCAAGTGGCTGTGTGCGGGCAGGGGGCAGCAGGACGGGCAGGGGCAGAGGGGCAGGCAGGGCGGGGGTGGCAGCTTGTGGGGGGGTAGCAGCAGGGCAAGGGGGTCACAGGGTGCTGGGGGGTGGGAGCAGGCAGGGCGGGTGAAGGGGGACAGGGAGGGTGCAGGGGGAGCTCAGGATGCTGTGGGGAAGGATGCTGTGGGGCTGGGGGCCAGGAGGGTGCAGAGCACGGCCAGGGGTGCGGGAGGACAGGATGGGTGCAGGATGCAGGGGTGCAGGGGGACAGGGTGGGTGCAGGGGGCAAGGTGAGTGCAGGGTGCAGTCAGGGTGGGTTCAGGGGGAAAAGGTGGGTGCACGATGTGGGGATGCAGGGTGGAAGCAGGATGTGGGGAAGGAGTGGGTGAAGGATGCAGGGGTGCAGTCAAGGTGGGTGCAGGGTA
>NW_020455568.1:369152-385927 GCF_003342845.1 Nothoprocta perdicaria
TGGGAAATGTAGTCCGGGATGCGCGGCCCTTCCCGCCCGGGAAGCGCCTGGGAAGCGCCCCGGGCAGCGCCGGCCTCCTGGGCGCCCCGCGAGCCGCCCCGCGCACGGGGCTCGCGCGCCCGCACCTTCCACACGGYACCTCTGTATTTCACTCTTTCCCAGGGATGCGCCTATGTGCGTATGGCATCGGCCTCGGCCCTCGCATCTGCAGAAGGAGAGCTGGAGCAGCCGGACTCCGTGGCACAGGGGAGCCCCRTGGTGAGGCGAGCGCTTTGGGGGCCTCTGTGCAGACGGGGTCACCCGCTGTCCCTTGTGGGTGCACTGCAGCTCACCAAGGGTCAGGTAGACGCTGGGGTGCTGCCGCCGCGACGTGTGGCCGGCCCAAGGAGGCTCCGTAGGCAGCGCGTCTCTGCCCGCACCAGGGACATCCAGCACCGCCAGGGTCACACGCCAGCCTGGAGAGCTGCCAGTGTCCAAATGAGGGGCCTGGGACAGGCCACACGCCGGGCAAGGGGACACCCTGACCCCAAATTCCTGAAAAGCGGAGCTAGCCCCAACCGAGCTCGCTTCGGCTCTTGGGAAACCCGGGGGGAAAAAAAAAAGATGTTTTCCTAATGGAAAGCGCAGAGTTGTTCCACACTGAGCGCAGGGCTGTCCTCGCTGGGCCTTGCTGAGCGCAGGGCTTTGCAGCCCAGCCGAGACGCTGASCCGGGGATCCCAGCGCGGAGCGAGCGGTGCAGCCCTCTGCCTYGCTGGGTGTTTTGCTGCCTTTCTGAGGTGCAACCTGAGGGCGTTTCCAGGCTTGTGACCTCGGAGGATGTGCAGAATAACAATCCCTGCCCCGCTTCCCATGAAGGTCTGTTTGCAGTTTCCATGGGATTCCTCCTGGTGTTTAACAGGGGCTGTGCAGAGYGCACCCCTGGGTGAAGATGGGTGGTGTAAGTGACCGAAGCGTCCTGAGACTTGCCAGGAGGAGACTTGCCACCGTGGCTAGGCAATGGTAGCACCAATGGGAGTCCTATTGCTACGACTAGCAGCCTGAGGCTTAAATTAGCCCCAGGGTCTGTGACTTGCGGGTGGGGACAGTGCTCAACCACTGCCCCCCATCTTTGGCTGTCCCTGTGACCCAGCTATGTCCCTGGGGGAGATTTCCCCTCTCCCCAGGCTTTGGGGAGACCCCATCCCAGTGTCTGTGAAATTCCAGAGGGTTCTGGGGATGAGGGAATGAGGTTGAGTGTTTAATGCTGGCCGGGAGGGATGGGGACCGGGCAGGGCGGCCGGGCCACTGCCGAGCTCGGGTCCCGTGGGGCCGGTGGCATCGCAGCTGCACGACGGCTCCTGCCTGGGACAGGATGAGCCCCTGTCACTTTGGTGGGACCCAAAACTCCTCCCTGTGTCATACTTTGAGCCGTTGCTGATCAGAGGGGCCCCTTTGMAGCTTTCCATGGGAGCAGGATGGGTTAATGCCAGTGCTGCTCATGGATGCGCCCTTGGGAAAACCGCTGMATGATGCCGTAGTGAAAGGGATAAGTCGGGAGAAAGGGAGATGTGGGACAGAGCTTCTCGTCTGCCCAAGATACCTGAGGGTCTCCTTCCTGCCTGCCCCGCAATCAGCTGCATGTTTTTGAATGTCTAAGATCAGATTGGTGTCTAAGAGTCAGCCCAGATTGGTCAGAGGCAATTAGCATCAAGCCAACCCGTTTCAGTGGAAGACAATATGATTCTCAGCAGCCCTGACGTGAGCAGGGCACTGTCCCAGTTGCCCGTCCCCGTGGGTGCTGGGCCAGCCCCTGGGCCCCCATGGGGCTCCCTTTCTGTCCTGATCCACAGCTGCTCCTCAGCACCCCGACCTGCGGCAGGGACGCGCTGCAAGCRAGCGCCAGCCCCTGCTTTGCTCTTAGTGCCTTCACGGTGGTGACYAGCGAAGTGGCCCAAGGACCACGGCGCCTTTTATGGGGATTGAAAAGAGGAGAAGTCCCTCCGTGTGAGGGCTCATGGACCATTTGGGTTTGCGTGCCCAGAGAGGAAGGGATGCAGCCCGTCCCGGAGCAAGGGAGGCCGGGGAGAGGCGGCCGAGCCGAGCGCAGAGCACTCGCCTCTCCCGTGTGTTCCCGATGACTGTTTTGTCTCTCTGCGCACGAGGGAGCACCGGAGGCACAAATTCCCGAGCCGCGGGGCTCCTCGTTACCGCGCCACACGCGGCACGACCATCCGGTGCTCCCCGCCGGGCCCCGTATGGCCCCGGACCTGCCCCTTCTGGCCCCAGAACGATGCAGCTCTTTGCTCTAAGGCCGCTCCAGGTCAGCGCCAGGCGCAGGGCACGGGGGCGATGGAAGCGGCGTTTACAAATGCCAGCGCTCCCTGCCACTGCTGTCTTTGCATGGTGAGTGTGTGGTGGGCTCGAGCATCCCTGGAAGGTCTCCCAGGGGCACAGCGACCCCACAGAAGGGTGTTCACAAGGGCCTTTCCTGCCACTTTATTCATTTGTTTATTTAATTTATTTTTAGGCATTTATTTATCCATTTTTATTGCTGCAGCTACTGGAAGGATGGAGATCAGGATGGATGCTGGGAAGGGGCAAAGACAATGCCAGGTCTGTTGCTGTGGCTCACCCCACAGGTCACACCGGCTCTGGGGCCATGACTCCCCTAAGGAAAGGAAGATCCATCTTCCTGCAGCAGGTTAGCGCACACGTTATCCCGGGGGAGGCAGGGAGCCGGGTGTCCGCGCGCATCCCAGCCCTGCGCCCTCCCCAGGGCGCTGAGCCGCTCTGGGCCGCGGCCGAGGCTCCTGGCAGCCTGGCGGACGTGCTTGCGAGGCTCAGAGCTTTGCGCTCACATTTGCAGTGCAAATGCTATTTTTTGCCCTGTCTTTCTGCAATTAGCATATTTTAATGAGCTTTGTAGAAGTGGTAATTGCACAAAGCAAACTGAACAGCATGGGGACGTGGGCCTTTGGTGCAAACATGGTGAGTTTGCAACGTAGCACTGGAGAAGGGAGGGATGGGCTTTTTTCATCCCATAGACCATCTAGAGAGGAAAAAATGTAGGAACAGGGAAGTTTGGAGCTCCTTGGCAACAGTGCAGCCTGCACCTCTGACGCTGGTTGAGTTAAGAAATTCCATGCAATGATTTTCTTAACAACTGRCCCTGTTGGGGCACCAACTTGAGATTCCACAGGTAGCTGAGGTCGGCAGGGCTAGTTTGCCCTGTGTGCCCACCAGCAGCATCAGACAAGATTAGAAATAAAGGACTGGAAAWCAAGAAGCGATAGAGAGGTTTAGTTGTGGTTTTAGGCTCATTTCCTTGCGTTCCTTTCCTGGGGAGGCGACGGATTTCCATGGGTTCCAATTTATCCAGCTTGTTTGAACCCTTTCTGCTCGCATGGCTCAGTGCATGAGGAAAGGTGCATGTGCACCCCAAGCTAGGACTGCATTTTATCAATGCGTAGCCACCTATAGATCCAATATAAATATACTGGTCTATCAATATAATAGATACGCTCGGTTAGTCCATGTCATGGTAGAGACCTCGCAGTAGAGACTGTGCCCCTGGTACCGGGAGGGTGGCTGATCCTGCAGGGCAGTTGAGGCAAAGTCTATGYGGATTTTCCTTCTGTTCCAACTCAGATTAACCAGCAAAATCCCCCTCTCTGACCACTGAAGGGAACAAAAAGGATCCTGGCATCGCYCGGTTAACCATTACCCCTTCCATGGCTGTTTGCAATGCCTGGATTGAGGTCTGCTTGCTGCCGCTTTGCTACAGCTGTGCAAATCACCTGCTGTTAAAATTAAAACACTGAAGACTAGAATTAGGTTGAGAGTGACATCTACTTAATGCAAATGCAAATCACTTCATTTTCGCTGCTTAAGTGATGTCTTGCTCCTCAAAAGATATTTGTGAAGACAAGTGGTAGAAGATGCCACAATTGTCTGGGTCATTATGAAGAGGGGAAAAAAAAAAACCCATTTTGTAATGTAATTTTGTTTAAAACTTCCTGTGTTCAGAGTGTGCAGGGGTGAGTCCTGGAAAAAAAAGAAGGGGGAGGCAAGCAAATTTGGAGGGCACTAAGGAATCCCGCGGTGGGCTTGCCTGCCCGTCACTTCAGGCTGGTGCAAACCCTCCTTCTTCCTGTGCCCTTCTTGCTGCCTGGGGTGGCTGTGAGCGGAGGGGTCCCTGCCTGATGGCATCTGCCTGCCCTGCGGTGGGAGCAGCTCCTGGGTCCAGCTCAGTGGCGCTCAGCCCTTCTGCTCTGGAAGCCCCGGGAGGGCAGAGCGTGGGGAGCGGGTGGAAGAGGGGCCAGGAGAGCAGCAGTCGCGTGGGGGGACACAGGACGGCCAGCAACGCTCCGGTGACCAGCCCCCAGGGCACATGAGTCACGGCAGGAGCTGGCAGCCAGCAAGGAGTCAAGGAGTCCATTCCCGCTAGGAGAGCAGCGATCCGGCTGGCTCAGCACAGCGAGGCTCTCTGCAGAGCGCGCAGCTTGGGAATGGGCAGCGTGAGGGYGAGCCATGAGCGAGGCTGCAAGGAGCCGCGGGGCGGTCCCGGCGTGCCGGGGAGCCCCCGGTCCGTCCGGACGGCCGCTCCGCGGGAGGAAGCGATGACTGCCGCAAATGCCACCCCGTGCCGCTGCGGCCAAGCGCCCGTGCAGCCAGGGCTGCTGCACTGCCAGGAGCAGCCCAAATGGCCTCAGTTTAGTCATTAACCGGACCAGGGTGCTCAGAGAGCAGACGCAGCGTCTTGCTGTCTCAGCTCTCGGAGGCGAGAGCAGCAGAACGTTTTTCAGCCGTTTTTACGCACRCTTCACTGTGCGCAGCGAGGCCTGGAGCGAGCAGAGCATCTCCTGCTCGCTGAGGCTTTGGGCTGCTGGCAAGAGAAAATTGCATTAGGATAATATTAATTGCCTTAGTGTAATATAACAGCTTACTCTAAGCCAGCAGAGTTAAAGCATAAGATTAGGGGAACCGGCAGGTGTTTGCTTAGCTCTCCTCGTGCCCAAGCATGGCATCCAGCACTAGGCAAGRGTGTTTAATGTCATCATTAATGAGGTGGATGATGTGGTGGCCCTCTAGTTAGTGTGAAGGTGACACAGAACTGGGAGGAGTAAACCAGAAGYTGCTGTTCAGAGGGACCTTGACAGTCTAGTGAAATAGGCCAAGAGGAACCTCATGAAGCTCAACGGGGGAAAATGCAAAGCCCTGACACGGGGGAATAAAACTGGGGAAGGTGGGCACCATGTTGGACATGAGCCAACACCATGTCCTTTGGCAAGGACGGCTAATGCCATCCTGGGCAGCGTGAGGAAGAGCGTTGCCAGCAGGTCGAGGACGGTGATCCTGCCCCTCTGCTCAGCCTCCTGATGCCACCCCTGGAGCGACTGCCGAGTATCTTGTGTGAGGAGAGGCCAAGAGAGCTGGGGCTGCTCAGCCTGGAGAAGGCCCTGAGGCATCTTCTCAGTGTGTGTAAACATCTGACAGGGGAGGTGAGGGGGTCAGAGCGGGACTCTACTCAGCGGGGCCCAGTGAATGGGCAAGGGGTGATGGCACCGACCGTAAAACAAGAAATTCCACTGAAATTTAAGAAAACACTTCTTCACAGTGAGGAAGAATGAGGAACAGATTGAGGCATTTTGAGACAGACAGTGTAAAAGCTCTAGGTAAGAAACAGATATGAATGTTATGTTTTCCTACAGCAGATCTTCCCAGATCCAATAACCCAAATATTTTATTGACTTCTTTATTTGACTAGAGTTGTTTTCTCATTTTCTCTCGCTTCTGTGTTTCCCTGTTTGCCTACACATCTGCTCTGAAAAAACACCCCGTGAGCATCATTTCTTCTCATTCCTTGACTCTGTCCCTCAGATGTAAWCTGGGTCTGATCTAGTAACATGAACATTTAATTTAGGAATGCTTTTCCCTGGGCTTGCACGCATCCAGTGTTCACACTGCATCCTGGAGTCTGCCAGCTCTGTGCTGCTCTCACTGGTTTCTTTTAGCTGCTCCTTCTGAATTAAAATCTCTGCTTCTGGAAAACTCAAAAAAGRTTTTTTTTTTTWAATCAAAATATTCTCTCCTATTGTTCAGAATTACTGAATTTAGCTGAATTTTGCTGACCAAAGCAAAGAGGTGGGATGCTCTTCCTGCAGAATGATGTCACACGGGGTCCGTCCCTGCGTGTTTGTATCCGACTGTTTCCTGCTCTTCCCATTCTCTTGGCCCAAAGGTCTCGCAGGCTGTTCCTGAAGCGACACCCTTGCGGCAACCTGCTCCTGCCCAGACACGGCCTCTCCGAGCAAGCCCCTAAGAAAATCAGTAGAAAGAAGGGAAAAGTACCTGCAGTTTTGGGCACACATGAGGTATCCCATTTTTTTTTGCTTGCTTTAGGCCGCAGTCCTACTAAGTGCTGAAGAGGCTGCACCAAAGTCCATCTGTGCTATTCACTAGTGAGGGGTTTTTCAGGCAGAATGGCATTTAGCTGCTGCAAGTTTAGCTGACAACTTCTACCTTTCTTTTTTTTTTCCTACATGCTTCACAGTAGACACAATATTAAGTTATTTTGTGGGTCTTTTCAATCCGTTTGATATTTTATGAAGAAAGACACACAGCCAAGTCTCAACAAGYGTCTCAAAAAGACAAATGCAAAGTTTCACGGGCCATGCGAGTACTTATGCTTTTCTTCTTAATTTGTTGCTCTGATGACCTGGACTCACGCACGTCCGGGYTGATGTCTTTGCTTGCTCCATTTCGTTAACACTGCAAGCCAGTCGTGYGTTATTTTTGTAGCAGGGCCGTTTTGCTCTCACCGCACTTTGTGGYGGTGAACGGGTCGCACTGAAATGTTGTTGCTGTCCCAGCATCCGCCTGCCGGTTCAGCACCCGCCGGAGCTCTGCCTCCACAAGAGGGAATTTCCCCTTGCCCTTAGGCTTTGCTCTCAAAGCGATCTCCATGGATGCGTTTCTTTTTCCTTTTTCCTGTTATTTTAGTGAGCTGTTAGTATTCTTCAGCTGCCACTGAAAAGATGGTGTCAGTCACCTCGGTCACCAACTTTTTTCCTCTTYGTGCCAAAAATCGGGTCACTACATCATGTCCCTGAGCAAATCTTTGCAGGTGACAAAGCCAAGAGTTTCCAGCAAAGTGTGGGATAAGCAGGTACAGGATAGAGAAAAACAGGGGCAGGGTGGGGGAAGTGAATGATTAACGGTCACCTCCTGGCCCCACTATGGGCCTCCTGGCCACCCTGCCAGGATCAGTCCCTCCAAAACAAAACAAGTCTTGGCGGGGAAAAATGGACATACAGGAACAGAGCAGTCCCGGGGCTGTGGCAGGTTCAGCCTCCCGTGCCGGGGCCCTTTTGGTGATGCAGAGACCTGGTGCAAGGAACAGCAAGCGCCGAGCCCGGCTGCCAGAGCCCTCTGCCAGGCTGACCCGTGCCGGCCTTGGGAAGGGTTTTGTCCTGGAGAGTCCAGCTGTAAAGCGTCCAACTACACAGCCAAAAAGGGCACCAGTGCAGAGGTCCAGGAGGTCCTGGCTGTTTCTCTCCGCTTTGTTCAACGCTTGTCCCAGTTTCTTGCCCGATAATCCCGGTGCTGCTGCCTCCCCGGGGGGATAGCGTTACAATTCTGGCTCCTCGCAGAACATCATGTAATGCCCTCTGCTGAAAGGCCACTTCCATTGCAGGCTSTAACCTGGAATACAAGCTGCTTTTCCCCTTGCCCTCTCCAGGGAGATGCCGCATCCCTTGTGGGCTGGCTCTGCCCGCCCGTGGTCCAGCAAGCGGCTCCCCAGCGCATCCAGCAGCTCCGAGAGGCCGGGGAACCACCAGCCCCAAGCCTCCAGCGAGGACTTTTCCAAGGGTTTTGCCCGGGCGGTGGCAACTTCTTGCACTGCAAGTCCCATAAAGGGAGCACTGAACAACAAGGGATTCGGCTCGGGGGGCTGGGGCAAGGTTTTACCTCCCTGGCCGAGCCCGTGCAGGGTTTGGCAATGCCCAAGTCCCACGTTGGAGCTCTCCCAGGCCCGTGTTACAACAYGGCAGGTGCGAGGTTTGCGCTGGGCCAGGAGAACCCAGCCTTTCTGTGTCGCTGACCTCCTGTCCTGGCCAAGGGGCGAGCACGGGGACCTTCACCCCCGGCCGGGAGCAGTGCAAGGGCAGTGGCAGAGCAGAGTTCGACCGCCSCCTGCGCGCTGCTCAGTCCTGGTTTTTCCTGTGCTCTGAGAAGCCGTCCCCGTGGCCACTGCTCCATGGTGACGGATGAGGATGGATGCTGGGACAGCTGGGATCGTCGTCACGATTTTCCTCTTCTCCGTCTTGTGTTTCCTGGTCTGGAAAAATGASAGGAAGAGGAGCCAGCTCCCTCCTGGACCGACCCCATGGTCCATCCTGGGCAACCTATGGCAAAAAGATGTCCTGCCCCTTTACTTGTCCCACRAGAAGGTAAGAAGGCAGCTCGCAGTGTGGTGGCAGCTCCCTGCCCCTATRGGGCTGCAGGGAAGGGAGCAGCAATTTGCTACACCAGAATAAGAGGTCAGCCTCACAGGTCACTCTTTGTCCCCTTTCTTTCCTTCCCTCCTTTCTTGCTTTATCAAAATATCCTAAATCCGTGCTACTTGGACCACAATCAACACTGTTATTTAAGTCTTTCTTGTGCTTTAACAGGACCCACGGAAGTGATACTAATCCCGTTCTGGTTGAGCAGAGCRTTTAACCATCTGCTGCCTTCCAGAGTCCCTTCCCAGCAAGATCAGATCAGCTTTAAAATCCATGGAGTGTCAGCGGGAGCCCCGTCCTGCCGGGGCACGGCTGGGGTGGTGGGAGGGGACGAGCACCAGGAGATTTTCTCTCTGGACCCTCAGTTTTCCCCAGGGTGCAAATCCCGTTCTGCTCTTGGAAGCCAGACTCCCATCCCTTTCACCTCAGCTTTGTGGTGGGAGGCACYCAAGGAGCAGGGGGCAACATCTCAGCACCTGCTTCAGCGCCGCTTTCCCACCAGCTCAGGGAGAAGTACGGCCCCGTGTTCACCATCTGGCTGGGACTGAAGCCCGCGGTGGTGCTCTGCGGGTACGAGGTGGTGAAGGATGCTCTGCTGGGTCATGCRGAGGAGTTCGGAGGGAGACCTGAAATACCCCTTCAGGTCCAGGTATCAAAAGATTACGGTAGGTGCTTGTTTTCTTCTTTATTACTCTTTGGATGAGCACAAAGTACCTGACTGCAGCTGTGCAGTGCAGGAGTCAATCTCTAGGGCGGGACTCGGTGCCCAAATTGTCAAACACATTTTGTACTCTGCAAGTCCCTCAATCTATTGCACCTCTTATCTGACAACAATATTAATTCCTGTTAGATAAATGCTACGGATGCAGACTTCTGTCTTTGTTCTTGTTTTCCTTTGGGATGCTCATCCTTCAAGGATGCTGTGCACACACCAGGGTCATCCTCTGGCTTACTGCCCTACGGTTCCTCAGTTGGTTTTTGCACCAGAGGCCCTATTTCTCATGGAGGAGCTGCGTGTGTTGGCAAATGAGCGGTTTCCATTGCTTCCTCCCAGGGTTTGTCTCCACCAAAGAGAAGAAGTGGCGGGAGCTGCGCAGGTTCACGCTCAGCACCCTGCGGGACTTTGGGATGGGGAAGAACACCATGTCGCAGCGCGTGCAGCAGGAGGCCCAGCATCTYGTGGAGCTGCTGGCAAGCTTCAAAGGTGATGTTCTGCCCTGCCTGCTGCTGGAGCAGATGGAGGACACAGGACAGCCCGGTGCAGCAACTCTGGTCCCCAGAGCTGTTTGCAGAATGATCCTTGCTGAGAGAGGACCTAGACTGTCCCACCSTACCCGGAGAGGGCAGTGAGGATGTCAGCACAGTCACGGGGTGGGAACTTTCCTCCACGGATCTGTGCACGCGATGGGTGGCCACTGAGGAGCATTTCATGCCCAAAGAGCAGAAACTTCCAGGGCTGGGAATCCACAAACAAGGAGTGTGCAAACAAGGACATGACTTCTGGTCATTGCACAGAAGTACCGGCCTCCCAGTTACTCCAGGTTGCAAGTAGAGTGCCCAAAGCACCTGGAGATCCCTCTGCCTCCCTCAGTCCCAAATACTGAGAAGAGATTTGGCAGCAGGGAAATATATCTAGGTGTCTGTAACTCATACTGCCTCTCTGCTTCATCTGTTAGATGTCAGGTTCGGGTAGGGCTCGTAGCTAAGAGAAAGGATAGTTGTTCAAAAGGTAAGGAAGAATATTTTCTGAGCATGATGCAAATAAATAACTGTCTTTTATTTTTTTGGGGGGGCTTCTTTCATCCTGCAGGTGAGGCCTTTGAGCCCATGATAAATTTCAGACATGCAGTTGCTAACGTGATTTGCTCCGTTGTCTTCGGGAGCCGCTACAGCTACAGCGATACAGCCTTCCTGGAGCTCCTGGCCATGATTGCAAATTACATCAGTTTTTTCCTCTCCCCTCTTGCGATGGTAGGTGCCCTTGCTGTGCTCGGGGCCCGGGTTCCTGACACATTCGGGCAGTCTGGAGACGCTCCTTGGCTTGGGCCTGGATGTCTGGCTTTGCCTGTGACAGCATTTCTTTGCCAGTGTCACTGGTGGCAGTTAAGCATATGGCCACATTAGGTGTGTGCTTCAGTTCTGTCCCAAATGAGGTGGAGGAAAATGTTCTCCATGGCTCTCATCCAACACCTGGGCGGCTTCTTTTGGGCAAGCCCCAAAAATGCCCACAATGTACATTTTTAAAGTTGTCCTTGGAAATATGTCTCACTGCACCTCACGCTATATTCCTGGGAGTTGTCTCACCAGGCGCTAGTGCTTGAAACCACACGTAGGACAAGGCAGGAAAGAGCAAGGGCGGCCTTGCAGGGGAACTCTGTGCAGGCCCCCGAGCCGCCCCGTCGCTCTCCTGTCCGCAGGTGTACAACACCTTCCCCAACATCATGCACCACCTCCCCGGGCCTCACCACAAAGCCTTGGCCGAATGCGAGAAGCTCAAGGACTACATCCAGGAAAGAGTGGAGCGCCACAAGCAGAGCCTGGATCCCAGCTCTCCCCGGGACTACATCGACTGCTTCCTCATAAAGGCGGAAAAGGTAGAGGTGGTGCAAAGGGTCTTCTCTTCTGCCCTGAAAGCAGTCTTAATTCCCAGAGGGTAGGGCCTAYGCGCTAGCCCCATCGCCAAGAGTGAGCCTCATGAGGAGGGTGTTGAGGGACACCTCCATACATCAGGGAAGGGCAGCACTCCCTTGGGATTTGCCATGGGGAATAAGCGCTGCTCTCGAGACCTGTCTGCAGCCTGAGGAACCGCGTGGCTTGTACTGCATTTCCTCCCTGTCGCACACCTGCAGGAGAAGAGCAGCCTGGAGAGCAGCATGTACAGCAATGAAGACCTGGTCATGTCAGTATTCAATCTCTTTGGTGCTGGCACGGTAACCACTAGCAATGCCCTGGTCTTCTTCCTCCTGGTGCTGACTAAACATCCCCATATTCAAGGTAAGGACACTTAAATGCCGCTGTTTCTTTTGCCTTAGTAAGTCACAATGGAGCGAAGGGGCAGACTTGAGAGTGCCGTACCTGGAGGTGCCCATCTGGGAGGTTTTGCTGTGAGATCACAATCAGCCTCAGCRGATTGCTCAAGAGAGAAGGTCCATTAAACAGAAATACGGATGGGCTGCRCATCTCCCTCTGCCCACAACCCTTYCCCTGTTCCTACCCTTACCCCGCCGACGCGCATGGTCCTGGATGGGCACATGAGCGATGCTCTTGGCAAAGCCTTGAGCACCTGCATGAGCTGGGGAGCTGTGCAGGCAGGCTCCCTGCTTTGGGCCTCTATAAGGGGTTACACAGGGCTCCTCACTCTCTGCTAGGCCAYCCTTTGACTCTACAATAGGTGTAGAGGCCAGTGAGAAATCACTGGAGGCCCTTGGGCACAAAACGCTACAGRCCTGAACCTGAGTTTTTCACAGCTAAGGTCCAGAAGGAGATCGACACCGTGGTGGGAGCGGATCGTGCTCCCAGCACGGAGGACAGGCTGAGGATGCCCTACACTAACGCCGTGATCCACGAGCTGCAGCGCTTCCAGAAGTCCCGAATCGAGAACTTCCCTCGCATGACAACRCAGGACGTCAAGTTCTGGGGCCACAACATCCCCAAGGTGGCCGAGCAGCACCGGGCCCTGGCATTTCTGAGGGGAGGAGGGGCAGAAAAACCTTGAGCGAGATTCGCGTTGACCCCTGGACTGTTTGCTCCCCGTGAAGGCCACTGGTCTTTCCCAATCCTCGGTGAGGCGAGGTGGCAGTAACCTCCTAGCGGAGGAGGTCAGCGGAGCCCCAGCTGGTCCTCCCGCACATCCCTGCCTCCTGCCTGTGCCCGCTTCCCGCCGCCAGCTCCGCCAGAGCCAGCACCCGCCGTGCGGGGCTGCGGGCGAGCCGGGGCCCGGGAGCACGTCCAAGCGCAGCCCTCACCCCACTGCAGATTGGGAGAGTTTCTCCATTTCGGAGGGAAACCCTGACCACACAGAGACGAGGCCGGCACTGCAGGCCAGGGCCGAGCCCGCGCTGCTCTGCCCAGCCACGCCGCGTGCTCCGACACTCACGTTCCTTCTTGCTTTTCCGCTCTCGCCCCTCTCTTGCAGGACACAGCTGKTATTCCAATATTTTCTTCGGTGCATAGAGATCCAGAGCAGTGGGAGAACCCCCAAAACTTTGACCCACGCCACTTCTTGGATGAGAAAGGCGAATTCAGGAAGCGCGAAGCCTTCATGGCTTTCTCTGCAGGTACYGGCCCAGCCCCACACACAGACTTTGCTGGGATGCTGCCTGGGGGGTCCAAATCCAGCCCAGGAAAAGCCAGGTTGAAGATGCTGCTGACCTCAGTTGGCAGCAAAGCTGTTCCTTTCATGTGGGCTCCTTTCCCACCTCCATCCCTCTGTATGCGTGTGCTTTTCCCCAGTATGAAGCGATTCCTTCAAGGGCTGGATTAAGTCTTKTCTTTTTTTCGCCTGTGCCTCCCAGGAAAGCGGATGTGCCCAGGAGAGGCGCTGGCCAGGATGGAGCTCTTCCTCTTCCTCACTACGCTGCTGCAAAACTTCACCTTTGAGCTCGACATCGAGTCTGAGGAGAGGGATATTTTTGCCCTGTGGGTGGAGATAGAGAGACAGGCAATACCAGGCAAATTCCTCGCCATACGGCGGCGGGCATGTTCTTAAGCAGAAAGCAAAGGGCGGGAGGAGGTGGCCTCCCCGCGCGCTCAATCGTCCAGCAAGCAACGAGCTGTGCTAATTAGATCTGTGCAGAAGTCCCAAAGAAGGAGGGCTGTTGTGGGCCAGGCCTGCGCTCGGAGGAAGGCTGTTTGGCTCAGGACACCTCCATGGGTATCCTGGTTCCCAATCTTAGTTGTCCCGCGTCCCCGTCACCCGAGGAAGACGGTGCTGGTTTTTCTCCCTGGTTGCCCTTGGCTCTGGCCTGACGCCGAGCTCCTTGAAGGGCTGTTGCTTTGACTGCCCATGTGTGGCAATACCTCATTTCGGTCCGAGATTGCGAGTGCTTCTGTAATAAAAACAGCCACCACTACTCRATACTCGCTAAGCTGCTCTGTTGGTTTCCATCAAGGGCAAAGCCACGTGTCCCTTCCACCATCTGAGACTCCCTGAAGGCCACAGCAAGGSGGGGTTCAATAGGGCAAAGAAATACCCACGGTATCTCCTGTTGCAAAGGCAGGAGAGACAGGGTGTGAAGAGGCCACTGCATCCAAGATAATGAGCAGGAGACACCTATCTTGTCCACACTCAGGGCTGGATCCCTGCTCTTGGTAGCACCAGCTTTACACCATGGGTCACACTTACCCTGCTGCTCCCACCCCACTGCACCATCACCCTAACCTGGCACCTGCAATATTGTCTCTTGCAGTATTGTCCCCAGACAGGGGACAGGAGACCCAGGCTCTGTCCATTCCATTATCATTTTATTTTATTTTGTTTTGTTTTATTTATTTATTTGCTGTATTGTGTCGTCCTGGTAGACTGAGGTAGGAAAACATTCAATTTACTTTATCTGGTTTTCACCTGTGACCTCAATCTCCAAAGACATCTTGCTTATCTCTGGAATTTACTGCTTATTCCAAAACTTCAACCYGCAGCCCTATGGTTGCAGAATGGTTTCCTCAGGTGGGCGCCARGGACTTAGCAGCAGCCAAGTGGTCTGAGCTGGGGAAGGAGCCCCGGTTGCCCCTAAAAGGGCTGCGTTAAAGCAGGGAGGAGCTGGAGCTGCAGGGAGGTGTGTTGGGGCCTGGAGCAGCTGCCTTGCCGGTCCATGGCTGTGGCCTTGGCTTCTGTGCTGCCTTTGGTGTTGCTCCAGCAAACACGCTCAGCGCCAGGTCTGCGATGTGGGCACAGGAGCCACTTGTAAAATAAGCCTGGTGTAAAACACCTGGCAGGGAAGAGCGTCCTGGTGCGGCAGCCCTCGTGCTCCCCTGGGCGGAGGAGCCCGGCTTGGTGCTGAGGATGTTGTCCCTGCTGGGCAGGGGGTGCAGAGGGTGGTGTGGTGACCTCGGCACTGGTTTTGGTGACTCTGCCTCGCTGGGCTCACTGCACCTCCCTGCCTGGGAGTCTCCAGCAGGGAATCTGCCCTGGGCAGAGGTGGCTGCTCCTCCTGGAGCCTCCTGAGGCCAAAAGGACTGGGACAAGGTGCTGCCCGGTGGCACTGGAGCTCATCCTACCCCAGAGAGCAGTGTTGGGGCTTGGGGTGCTGCCTCTTTGGCGTTTGCGGTGCCATCCCAAGGTGATGGAGCCCAGCTGGGGGCTCTGGATGGTACCTGGATGCTGAAAGTTGCTCCCCATGGGCTCTTGCTGCCCGAGTGGGGAACATGCYGAGCAGAGGCTCTCTGCCTGCCCACGTGCATCTCCTGCAGTGCCCAGGATGTGCGTGAGCCCCCCCAGGGGCCGGGCACCAGGACAGGGGATGTTCCCCATCCCCTCCAAGGGTGCCGCGGCGCCCGGCAGCGCCCGCTGCTCTCGCTCRTGGGGAGCAGGGCGGCCCTGGTGGGCCGTGGGTGCTCGCACGCGTCGCTGCTCCTCCTCGCGTGCCCCCTTGCAGTTCAAAACCCTCCCATGTCRGGGCTTGGTCCTAAATCTGCATGAAATCCACGCTCCCGCTGGGCTAAATCCTGCTTCTGCTTGATTTAAGGTGCTGCTTTTCCCCTTGGCCGTGTCCCCTCCGTGAGATGGGAGGAGGTTGATGCCAACTGTGGCACCGCTCGCTGTATCTGCTCCAGCGGGAAAAGCGCCCGAGCTGTTAGAGCCACGTGCAGCTGCCGCGGTGACCGCAGGACCCGGAGCTAGGACCTCTTCTTGGTGACCTGCAAGAGCTGGACATGCACCAAAAAGAGCAGAGCTGCCCCAAGATTTGCAGCAGGGCGAAGCCGGGGCTTGTCTGAGGTGCTTCTGGTCCTCAGGCAACCTGCAGCTTCCCAGGGGACGTCCCCTCCTTGGGCTTTGTCCCACATTCGGCAGCCTTTACATGCTCTGAGGTGACTTTAAGACATGGTAGGGAGGCCAGTGCTGTTTCCTAGAAACAACCTAGAACAGCATTTTTTTTGTTCTTAGGGAGTAAAATGGGTCACTGCAGGAGGGACTGGGATCTCTGCATGGGGAGTGTCAAGCTCTGATTGAATTAGATAARGAAAAGACCCCCCGTCACTGTCCCAGCGCTGGTGAAGTGCAGCCGTRGTGCAGGCGGCTGCCGATGCCCTCCCAGACCCAGGTAGGGACCCGCCGAAGCCCCCGGGTCTCAGCGCTGTCCCGGGCGGGCCRGGCTCCCTGCTCTCCTGTCCGCTAAGCCGGGCTCAGCTGCAAAGAAGCTGCTGTCGTCCCTTCCCGGGGCAGCCTTTCTAAGACCCCACGAGTCCTGCTACCTTCTCCCAGAAAACTGATGAGTCACCTTGTTTTTCTGGGGCCTATTAAATCATTTAATGAGGCTGTTTTTCAGCCAGGGGTAGGCTGGGATTTGGGAGGAAGGCTGAAAACAGGGTTTTGCCAGCTGAACCTGACTTGGGTACTTTGCCCAATCTGTTGTCGGACAAAGCCTGAATCAACACTGCACAATTCTCATCTGTCTCTAGGGCTTTGCGTATAAAAGCAAACATTTTGGTGTCCAAAGGCTGAGTGTACTCCCACTTTCTGGAGGCTTTTTACATCCATTTACTTTATTTGCTGGTTATCTTCTGCTCCAGGGCAGCTGCTCCGCTTGGCTGCCAGGGGCTCAGAGCAGCCTCATCTTCCTCCCTGCCCCTTTCCCATGGCCTTTTCTTCTCTCACCATGGGTGAACTTGATGACTGGACACTTCTTCCCTCCCCTCCTTTCCCCTCCCTCCCCCCCCACTTTATGATTTTTTAAGAAGAAGCAGTCAGTCTAAAATAAAACTCTAGGAACAACTCCCCAGAGCAAGATGTTTCAAAAACCATCATATTAATAATAATGGAAATGTTTATCGATTGACTCTGCTCTCCTGGGCAAAGTCGCCGCGGGAAGGGTAAAAGCGGTCCGGCCGCCGCGCGGCGATAATGCAGGCGCGGTATTAGAGGCAATACGGCGGCGCAGCGCGGCGGAGGTTTACGGTAGCGGGTGTCTCCTAGGCGCCGCGACGCCGCCGCGAGGGGCGGGGCCTGCGCGCGCTCCCGCCGCGTCCCCGCGCGCTCCCGCGGCTCGCTGCGCCGGAGAGGCCTCCATCCCCGCGTGCCTCCATCCCGCGTGGAGCCGAGCCCCTGGACCTGCAGCCTCCATCCCGCGTGG
>NW_020455568.1:386924-393725 GCF_003342845.1 Nothoprocta perdicaria
TGCCTCCATCCCGCACAGAGCTGAGCCCCTGGACTTTGGTGCCTCCATCTCATGTGCCTTGATCCTGCGTGGAGCTGAGGCCCTGGACCCGCAGCCTCCATCCCTGTGTGCCTCCATCTTGTGTGGAGCTGAGCTCCTGGACCTCAGTGCCTCCATCCTGTGCACTGACTGAGCCTCCATCCCTGTGTGCCTCCATCCCRCACAGAGCTGAGCCCCTGGACCTGCAGCCTCCATCCTGTGTATTGCTGAGCCTCGATCCCATGTGGAGCTGAGCCTCCATCCCCACGCGCCTCCATCCTACAGTGACAGAGCCAGACGGAGTCCCTGAACCCTTGTGCCTTCATCCTCCTGACTCTGCATCCTACGCTGGACTGAGGCCTCTGAACGCGCTCATCTCCATCCCCCGTGAGCCTCCATCCCACACTGGGCTGAGGCCTCTGAGCCTCCAGGCTTCTGCCTCGTGCTGAGCTGAGGCCCCAGTCCCCATGCGCCTCCATCCCCACGTGGGAGGAGAGCTGGTGGGCGGCCGGAGGCTCCAGCCTTCCGGGCTCTTTGGCTCAGGCCGCTGTCCCTGAGCTCTCCCTGTCCCGGGAGGGCAGCTGGAGCCATGGAGAGGCAGGAGTACAGCCTCTGCTCGGCCCCGAGCCTGCGGTGCGGGAAGGGAACGGACCTGGTGCCCGTGTGCGAAAGCTGCGAGACCTGCGTCTTGGCCTGGAGGATCTTCTCCACCAAGGAGTGGTTCCTGCGGGCCGGCGCGCTCACCCGCAGGAGGTTCCTGCAGGGCATCGTCAAGCGCTTCGACAGCTTCAATCTGCTCTGCTACACCGAGAGGCTCCTGAGAGTGACCCAGGAGAAGGATTTCACTTATGTGCGCTCCGAGATCACCTATGGCCTCAGTGACCGGGACGTGTCCAGCTTCAACGGCGCCCTGGATCCGTGGAGACTAGAGCAAGACATACAGGACACGTGGTGGTGGTTCGCAAAGAGCAGCTACTGGACCAAAGCAAATTACACCCTGCACTTACTGAAGCTCTGCGATGCCAAGCTGCTGTTTGTGGTGGCTGACCTGGTGCGAGAACAGACCGTCTTGGCGAGAACAGGTAACCGCGACGTGAGATCCCACCTGCAGCCGGGCGCTGGCCGCATCAGTCACATCACGGGGCCAGAGGCAACCCTCTAAGTCCTCATGGCATCAAAAGCCACAGAGCTTTGGGGTGGAGTGGCAAGGCTGCACGCGGTGGGAGCCAAGGGCCTTGCAGTGTGGCAGGATTAATGGTTCAGTTGCTGACTAGACACTCAGGGTCACGGATCTTAGCCTAGGGAAAGCTAACCCTAACTTTGGTTACATGTGGGACAAGTGTTCTTGTCTGAGCTAGCTGAAATATTACAATGTAAGAGATCTTTCAATCTTTTTTAATTTACTAGTACTTATTTATCTGCTGCTTATCGGACAGAAAACAATGGACCAAAAAGCTTCCTTCCAGAGCAGGGAGGTCCAAGCGATCTAGGAGTGACTCCCGCCGAGCACTTGCCGCAATGAATTGCATCGGGTTTACTGCATGCTGGCTCTGATGGATGAAAGTTTGCCCTTTAGTTTCTTTCCACGTTATCCACGTGGCAAAGAAAGCGACTGCCYTGTTAGAGGCTCCCAGGACTTCGTCTGGATTCCCGCGAGCTGCAGGGYGCAGCACCAGGGACGAGGCTGGAGATGGCTGCAGCCTCGCCCAGCGCCAGGGCCTGGGTTCCTCGGTCATCTGCGGCATCCCGGGTGGCTCCCGCTGTTGCTCTGGCTGTTCTGCTCTTAAGCAGATGGTTTATTACGTGTAGCAAAACTCTCCCTGCAGGCAGCACAAAGGGTAACAGCTGAAAGCAGCAGTTCAGCCAACACTAGCTATTAATTGTGGCTTTATTTGTCACACGCTATTAACCTTCTGGTTAACGCTGCAAATCCTCTATCACTTCTGGCCCCGATCCTTCCAGCTGAGGAAACAGGATGGCGAAGCAGAGGGAGAGGACACAGGCTGYGGAGGGAACAGGGCCCTTCCTGGCAGCGGGAGTTGGGGCCAGATGGGACTCGGGCTCTGCAGCTTTGCCCTGACCCAGCGCTGTCCTGCCGGGACCAGCTGTCCCTCGGGGCCAGCCGCGTGCGGGCATCGGAGTCGCGCTAAAAACTGAAAAGATGGGATCATTAAAAGGGAATGGAGCCTGCAAGGGTGTGCAGTTGACAGCAGTGCGATGAAAAAGCTTCCTAACATGAATTCTCCTGGGCAACAGATCTCAGAAGGAGTAGCTGTCAACTGAAATCTTTAAGTAGTGAAAAATTTGCTGAAGAAAACCCTGCAGGGACTAGTTCTGCATAGGTAGACATGATGGAATAAATAATATAGCAAAATATATGCTTAGTATACTTTCTAGTCTAGCTTCTGCAATCCCCTAATTGGACTTTAAGGTGCCTGTTGTGATGTGTACGTTGACACTTTGCTCAATTCTTCCAGACAGAGAAGACAGAGATGAATCATCTCCTAAAGTCTTAAACGGCGTCAGAGACGACGGTCGTCCTCATGAAAGCCGGATTCATTTTGCCTTACAGTCTGCTAGTGCTGTATCTGTAAACCTTGTAAGCGCAGTCTCATCCACAAAAGTCAGCCAGTTTGGTAATACAGGTACCACTACCTGAGAATTTAATATTGGAGGAAATCTATAGCACATTGAAGGGCCTGGAACGTTAGCAATTGGCCCTGCTTAGCAATGGTTCTTTTCTGGGCTCATCTAGCCAAAAAGCAGAGCAGATCGTGGCAATGCTTAGCTGGAAAGTTCGAGGAAGTCTGCTACAAAAGGAGATTGTCACTCAGGGGGTGACTCTGTGCTCTGAATCCGCCCCCAAATTTGCTGAGGGGCTGGAAGCCCAATCCTATAGCTGAGATAACCCTTTTGCTCCAAGTGCAGTCGAGAGCACCGAGCTGATGGTYGGTAGAGTTGGAGGTGTTCCACCAGTGCAATCCGAGCTCCGTAATGCCTTGCTGTGCATCCTTTTGAGTTGAAGTTAAAAGCAAGGAAAGCCTTACACCATGGGTGCTTTCAGCTTGACAAAGATGCTCGAGGACACCATGGACACCATTAAACAAACAAAGCAAATGAAAAACTAATGCTAGTAACACGAGAAGGGTGTTGACTCTGTTTACCTTTCCATTACCTTGGAGAGAACAGGAGAGAGGGGTTTTTTTCTTTCTTTTTTTTCCCCCTTCTGCAATATCATGAACGGAACTGTATTTTCATGATGAAAACGGATGAGGATGAGAGGGCCTCCCACTCCTTTCAGACTGAGAGTGCTGTGTTCTTGGCATAAGTGTGCTTTGATATTGCCCTTAAAGACTGGGACAGACCCTGGTCTGTGCTGCTGATCCCTATGGATAGAATTGGAGGACGTAGAGAAAGTATTGCTCTCTTTGTAAGAAAAAATAAATGTCATGTTGCCTTTCCACCATGTCCGAAGAGGGTGTTCTGCAGCATACCTAGTCACCCAATTTTTCCTCACCTCTGAGGAGCCCTCAGCGCCTTTCAGGGCGGTGATGGCTGAGAAGGGTTAGCATCCCACACACCTTCAAGCCCCACAATGGAGCATGACTTGTTCTTCAAGGCGCTGAGTGCTTTCTGCTCCCATAGTACAAAACTGCCCACCGTTTCCTTTGGACCCGTGTGCTGCTGAAGGGCTTTTCAAAGGTAGCTATAAAGTCAACTGACTTTTGCGCTGTGTTACTAACCACTCTACCATTAACAGCGGCTGCAGCTCAAACTCACTGCCTGCCAATTCCGTTGTCTTCTAGGTGGTCAGCTATCAACTAGCCTGTCTGTGTGTCCCCAGAACGGTGAGCACGTCTTCCAGAAGGGACCTGGTATGGATAAATCCTCTACTGCGCCCTTGGTCGCTACAGGTGTCTCTGTGGTTCCAGCATCTTTCCACTCGGTCTTTCATATCAACAAGTACAAGGACTTCATTCGCTGCCTGCCAGCTCACCTGTCCAAGTACATCCTGGGTAAAGGTCCTCTGATTTTCCAGGGGTGGTTTCTCCTAAGGCTCGGAGATGACCTCTGCTTTGCATAGGGGTTAATCACTCTGTCCTCTTCATTCCTCAGCGCTTTTGGATCGAAAATCCCTCAGCACATGTGTGGCTGTGAGTAAATGTTGGGCTTTTCTGGCCAAGGARGTGAAGAGGGAACATGTTTCACAGAAAATAACCCAAGAAGAGATCGTGTGCTTGCAGGTATARGGCTTGGGCTTCTCTCATTATCGTGCACTTTAAAAAGAGGATTTTTTTTCTCTATCTGCCCAGGCCATTAGATGAAAAAGCCTTTTCTGGAGATCACCTCTCAACTTCTTCCTGCTCCTTCTTCTTCCTTTCTCATTCTGCRGAGCTAAAGTGGGTTAAATATTCATATGGTCATAGTAGAGCAAAACAGCCTTTATTGACCTTTAGAGCAGGCAGAACAGTGGCTGGTRTTAGCACCACACAGAAACATGAAAAAGCTGGGTTTCTGTGCAAGAAGCAAGTGGTGGTGGTTGGGACACAGTTGAGCAGAACTTGGGGTAAAGGCTTGTCCTGGTTAGTACAAACCTGCTATAGACTAAAAGAAAATCCCCAAAGTTATGGATTATATGGCTGAGTGCATGCTATTTTTTAGAAAGAGCATGGAAATCCCAGCCTTTTGCTAATGCTCAAAGAAGGTTTAATGAAAGGTTCCATGCGTTAAAATGAATCTTAATCCTATATGGCTAGAGATTTGCTGGGAGCCTTTCACCCCTCAGTAGTTAAGGAGATTCTAAATCAACTGAGTGGCCACTGAAGATGAGATGTGCCTTCAAATTGCACCCATCAAACAGCAAAAGCTTTTCAGCTTATTGAAAGCTACAGACTCCTAAGTTTGAAGAAGAAAAAAAGATATTTTTAAGAAGTTAAATATTGTAGCAATATATATATTTAAGAAATCAAATGTTAGATGAGCAAAGTGGTAAATGCAACCCAATGCTCTTAAGCAGCATCATGAGGACCTGGCAATATTGCCAAAGAAGAAGCCTGCCCGTAGCTTCAGCACTGCACGGAGATGAAGCATGCGAGCAGTATCCCTGTGTGTTAGGGCTGTGTGGTGACCGTGCTGACAGTTGGTGTCTTCCAGGGATCGTGCCCTCGGGGAGTGGTTTCCAACTACGCTAAAATAGTCAATGTGACCATTCCACGGTTGAACAAAGATGGAAATATCATTCAACTGAAAGACCAAAAATGGACTAGTAAGTTGAAGGTATGTCAGAGGTGGTTTTTCTTCTGCGGATCAGTGTGCGGGGAGGGAGGAAGGCGTAACGATGTTGGGAGACTGAACTGGGTGCAGCTTCGCTCTTCTCCTGCCGCTGGCCTGCCCCATCCTGAGCAATTCACAAGCACCAGAACTTGCTCAGCTCCCCTTTGCGCGGGAGGGAGCCTGCACCTCTGAACGGAAGGACCTTGTACCTGCACTAATGCTTCCCTCCGCTTCCTTGAATAGTCTCAAGGGCAGCAGCACTGGAAAGGCTGGGCCGCCTCATGATGACATGAAATTCTTCTCAAATAAAGGGTGCTGTTATCAGGCACTCTACCTTTTGCTACTGAATGCTGTGCAGGGAGCAATCCTTGCTTCTGTACTAATTGGGAGGTTCCTACACACTGGGTGCTTCCCATGGACGTTTTCTATCTCTMTTGGGGTCATCAGCACAGTGGGAATCGAGCTACATGTGCTATGCAGTAACGCTGCGCTCTCCACCCTCCCGGTTAATGCTTTTGTATTTCTCTTTCTGTCTGGAGGAGGATGAGGAAGATAGTCTGCAGTTAGCTTACCATGGTCTGAAAACTGACACCGTACAGTTGGAAGAAAGAAATGTCTTCTGTGGCTCCTACAATATTCGTGTCCTCACGGACCAGTACGTAGACTGCCCAGCTGCTTTCTGCACTAATCCTGTAGGGCTAAAGAAACCTGAAACCTGTCAGAAAAACCTGAGACTTCGGTGGGAATGGGTGGCTGGAAAAGGGTCTTTCAGCATCGGTGTTTTAAGAATCCACAGCATATTACCATTTTTAAAATAAGATACCAAGATGAGWCATTTTTAGAGATGTAAGGAACATCAACCCATGGAGGGTCGCAASGAGCATGATGCTGGGAGGAGCCACCTCCCCTTTTCAACCTTACTTCCCAGAAACTAACTTGGGTATACGGAACTATGAACCTTGCTCGTGATGCCCTGCATAGGATTCACATCCCTAAGTGTGTTGTCCATCAGCTCGCTTTATAATTCAGCATCAAGTGTTATAGAAATGCCTGACAATAATTGCTGTAGCCTGTTGAGACCTGTTGGAAGTCATTATCTGGCTAAAGCTCAGCTCAATCACTGCTTCTTATGCAGATTAGACCCGAACAGAGTAATTCACTACAGTGGTGGAAACTTGGTAGCTGTTGGTTCTGCAGACCGAAAAGTGAGATTTTTGGGCGTGCTGGAAATGAAAGAAGTGCTGCCAATGCTCTCGGGCCACGCTGGGAGCATCAAAGCGCTCTACCTCAATGAGAAGGAAGGATTCGTTCTCAGCGCAAGCTTTGATCTCAGCATCAGGTGAGCAGCACTAGGACTGTGCCCCAGGATACCACCAGACTCTTGAGAAATCTAGAAAAAAAACAAACTTTAAACCTTCCAGCCCAAACTTCAGGAATTTTCCTTCACATCATTTTCATTAGGATAATGGAAAAAAAGGAAAGGGGAAAGGGGAAAGGAAAAAAAGGAAA
>NW_020455568.1:394020-471259 GCF_003342845.1 Nothoprocta perdicaria
AGGGAGTAAACATAACCTCCATCTGCATAGGACAGCTTCTCAATTTTCTAATTTCATCTAATGCTGAATGATTAAAATAGGGAGATACTTAGGGAAAACCTATGGGTTTTATCTAAAAAAAACCAAGACATATTTCTAATAGGCACTTACAGAACGATTCTGGCTTTGCTAAGGTGACTATCAGCTTCAGTGGGGCTGAGGTTCCTTCCTGAGACCTTGAAATGCCTCTTGGGTTAAGTAGCTTCAACACCTGGCACGTGCATCTTCCTATGGGTTTGGGGAACAAAAGCATAGAGTTGTCTCTGCGAAGCGCAGCTGCTCCTTTCCARGCACCGCACATTAAACAAGAGGTGAAGATGGGCAGCTCTGAGGTTTTATTTATCCCTGGATCTCAAGGTCTGTTGATATTACACCTCTGGGTAATATCGCGCTATCAAAGGGTGAAAAGCCAAGCGGAGGGTGTCCAGCTCTGCCACGGCAACCGCACAACCTGCTCACCGGCAGTAGTGAGGAAGAAGGGAAGAAGTTGATGCCCATTCAAATCGGCTCCTCTCCGCCCTTACCTAGTTGGAGGGGAGGATAATTTCTGCTTTTTTGTATGTTTGAGCTCTCTAATGTCYATAGAAGTTACTTTGAGGCCAGCTGGGAAAAAATAAGTTATTGAAAGAGGCCTATCTTTGAAGGCTAACTTGAGGTAAATGTTTCCAGGCAGATTTGGAAGTGGATGAAAAACTGCATGAGGGGAAATATATACATATATATATATATATAAGTGTGTGTGTATATATGTTCATATATATATATAAAAGCCAATTTGATTGTTGCTACAGTAGCACAGCTGAATGACTCCTGGTTTAACCCAGTGCATATGGGAGGGCAGATGCTCCCATTAAGGAGCAATAAAACCCCAAATGATGCATTGGTTTAGTTAGCAATAACTGGATTCCCTTTTTGGTTCTTACTTTGTAGATGCTGGGATATATACAGTGGTGTTTGTACGAAAATCTTTAACGGTCACTCGGGGACCATCACCTGCCTGGATTTACTCAAAAATAAGTTTGTGTCAGGAGCCAAAGACGGGATGGTGAAAGGTGAGAGTTGAAACCAGGAGGCTCCCAATCGAAAGCAAGTTGCAATGACAAATGGGCAGAGCACCTGGGGTCGTGATGGATGTGATAGACAAAGTCTGGCGTTCTGAAAATAAATAGATGAATCGGATGGTCGATTTTATTTGCTCAAACTGCTGTTTACAGAACGCTAAGTTGTGTGCATACATACACATACACAAAGTCTGTGTCCTTGCATAAATTCTCAGTATTTCTGGTTTTATTTAGTTTAAAAAGGCTTTGTGGCTTCATTGCTAGAACAAATCTTGGGAGAGTGGTGTCAATTTTCAGCTTTGCCAGAGATTTCCTTGGTATTTATAAATGATTAAAAGGATATGGCATTTTCTAGACTTTGTATTTTAAAAGGTAGCTGTGTTATTAAACTCGTTAAGTGGATACCCAGCTCCAAGCTGAGCTGCGGGTACAACATGCAGCTGAAATTCCACTAACACCTTCTCATTCCTGCTGTACTCAGCAAAACGTAGCATTGGGACGTGGATATTTAGTGTCTCCCCTCTTTGCTCCTACCAGTGTGGGATCTGGAAAGCAGGAGATGCCTCAGGACTCTGAAGCACAACAGTACCATTTGGGTAGTCAAAATGAACGGCACCCACGTGGTCAGCGGCTGTGACAATGGGCTCGTGAAGGTCTGGAACATGGAGAGCGGCACTCTGATCAAAGTAGGTTTCTTCTTAGGGAGGTAATTCTGTGCTAAATTGTCAAAATCTCTGCCAGTTCATCAGGACTTTCAGGACTTTTTCTGCTAGTTACCTTAGGCGATGTGCAGGATTAGCATTTTTCCACAACTTGTAAAGAAGAGAATCTTTTTCTACCTGAATGGAAACTGGCTGCAGTTCTATGACACACCAACRTATTTAGCATATGCATTGATTATGGAAAATGATAATTCCATGATAGTAGCTAATCATCAGCAGCAAGACCAGAATGTTTCTTATTAGGGACTATTAAACTAACACCGTCCCCCATGTTGGGTATTGGTATATACTGTATATTTTGATCATATCTGATTGACAGATTGACAGATATTTTGATAAAATCTGGTAAAGCTTCTTTCCGTGCAGACGGTCTGGTGCGGGAAGCTGTCTTGCTCTTTGCATCCGGGACGGCTGATGGAAACGGTCACGTTTCTTTGTTCCGCTCTGCAGGTATTAGAAGGGCACCAGGGCCCAGTGAAGTGCTTATCCTTCGACCAGTGGCACTTGGTCACGGGWAGCACTGACGGATACGCCCTGGCCTGGAGCATGGTGGGGAACTACAAGAGGTGCCTGACTGCCTTCCGTCACCCCAAGTAGGAATCGCTTGGCTTGCGGGTCACCCATGAATGATCAATATAGATCTGTAAGGAAAACGTCTCCCTTAAAGGATGTAACATACTTTAATTACCAGCCCTAGAATTTGAAACATCCTTGATTTCAGGCTTCGTCTTAAAAATAAGGTCGGGCAGTAGAAGGTAGTAATAAGCGTATCAGTTTGAGACCTGTAATAACCTCAAATATGTAGCTGCTTGCTCACAAAAAGGATGAATTACTTCCCTTACAGTGTGGTATTTCAAGGATCCCAACCTATATTTACTAGGCTACCACATTATTTGACCAAGAATAGAGAATACTGTGTATGGGAAATTGGACTGAATTACATGCAGTAAAGCCCTACCAACTGTGCACTAGGTCACTGTAATATTTTAATTGCATATGAAAACTGTGAAAATTGTAGTGTCAGCTTGTTTCCATTTGCTTTTGAGACATRAAAATGAGATTTATAATCTAATGGATGGGCTTATCGACACCGGTGGCTCTGAGAAAACTTTGCTGCCGTTGGGGTCTGTTTGAACAGAGCAGTCCTGTTTCTGGAGTTTCTCTATCTCCGAGTCATCAGTGGCTGTGCCGACGGGAAGATCCGCATCTTCAACTACCTGACTGGAAGCTGCCTCAAGGTGATGCGGGCCAACAGCAGGGGGGACCCCATATCCTCCTTCTGTGTTGCAGAAAACAGGTTAGTGACCACGGTTGCCATCAGCCCCTGAACTACCGAACTGCAACCTAATTGTAGGGACTAGATTAGCCAGCAGAGCCTAATTGTAGGGACTAGACAACAAGCGATCGTKGCTTGTCACCTACTTAGGTAAGCAGTGGTTTCCTCACTGTATAAGCAGTGGTTTCCCAAGGTCTGTAACACATGTGAACAAATGGATCCTTCAGCGCAGCGCTAAGGACAGCTCAGCTTTAAAGCCCGTCCCCTCCCCTCTCCAGGATGGTGATCAACGCGCTCAGCTGCCTGCTCATGTTCCAGTTTGAGGACGTCCAGTGGAACTATGACGTAAAGACCGACCGAGAGATGCCAGGGAAGAAAAAGGAGCAGCGCAGAGCRTCCCCGAGCAAGACGCCGGTTCACGTTCTGCGAGTGAAGCGCGGCAAAGTCAGTCCGAAGATGTATCCGCTTCCTCTGGAGACGAAAGATGCTGACCAGCTCATGCTGTCTTACTTGATCTGCTGCCGGTCACCCAAAGGCTGTGCAATATCTCAAAGTACTACACAGTCTTTGCACTACTCTGGCACCGATTTCTAACATGAGCTTTGAAATAGTTTCAAGTGGCCGCTGTGACCTAGTCACTCTGCAGCTTCCCACGCTCTATGGAGCAATCTGGTGGATGTAGTGCGCACCTCAGTGGTTCGGCAAAGGCTTCACAAAAGCCCAGAAATTACACATTTTTGGAASGCTTGGTATAAATTCAACACATTAGTCAACTCACTGTCATTTTCTAACTGAATAATACAGAAATCACTGGTATTATTCACGTTCCCACACCTGGTGTGTGCTGAAATCTGCAGCTGATTCAGTGCTTGAATTATTTATTAACCCTTTCTTCCTTCCACCCCCAAAATCTGCATTCAAAACCTGCCATCACTAGGAAATGCAACTGCACACGAATTGGCACTTTTTAAATAATTTTATGATGATGTTTTTGTAGCCTGCAGCAGGTATTTAGCACAGTCTTTATCACAAACTGCCAGTGCTGCACTGAAACTGTACCGCACACAATGTGATGCGCTGTGAAAGCTGCCGTGTTTTTAAGACCATCCAATGCCAACTTCTCTGGCGTAGCTCTTGCTTGGTGTAAGATCCAGTTTGCAGAAGCAAGAAACAAGCTAGGAATTAACTATATGTTAGTTTCAGTGGCAACAAGTATATACATGTTGAATACATACATATTTAATATTTTTAAAATCAACGTTTGCTACATTATCTTTGGGTTGTCTATGATGTCTTTGCCAAGCAAATACTAATCTAAGCCCTAGCCTTTTAGAACCTGTGGTAAGAGGCAAAGGGGTGGCAGTGTCAGTAATGATATATTAATTTCCCTCACTTTTTTTAAAGTTTGATCACCATTAAAGTTTCTGCAGATTATTAATTCTCTTTTCCAGCTCTCCGCCATGAAATGATGAAATCAGCAGCTCGGCAGTCACCGCAGAATGCGCTCAAGAGCACAGCAGCTTTCAACGCTCAGGAGCCGAAAAACCTTTTCATTACGGATAAGCCAAAGCCCCACATGGTTGGCTTAGAAAAGTCATATTCTGCAAGAACAGGGCCAGGTACTGGTAAGAACTCTTTAAAGCCAGGTTTGACAGTAATTCGAAAAATGAGAGCCCCTAAGGTAAATGAACTGAATAAAAGAAAAAGCAGYGATCTCTGTAAGAGAGTCTGAAGCTCCTTCTGGAAGGGGTTTGCAGTGGGTAAAACAGATTCAATACCAGTTATACAGAAAATCATTTTAAAAGTAAGCTTTTTGCAAACTGTCTCAACCAGCAAATGGGGACATGGTAACTTAAAACTTGAAAATAAAATAGCACTGATCACAAACATGAGTTTGACCATATGGCATTTTTTTCCTTAATTTGTAGCCTTTCCCAGATTTTAATTTCAGAATCAGTTGGAAATTACACAGAAATCTCAGAGCCTAAAAAAGACAGATTTTAAGATCAGCAGAACCGCTTAGATCAGCCGTATGTCTCCATCCCCAAATTTATGGTGCCTGTTACTGAGATTTAAGACCTTATGTATTTGCAGAGCCAACGGTTCTAAACCCTGGGCCTGAGGACCAAGAAGTTCTGATTTTCATTAGTTTATTTTCCTGCATTCTGCCGTTCAGAGCTATAACCTAATGCTGTATGAAACACACTTAGAACGGGCAGAAGTTAACGAGTTTGGAAGTACAGAGCTGTGCTGCAAAGCAGTAAGTGCAAACGGCACAGCGCTGTGAAACCCCGTGGCAACGCGAACTGCTGCATGGCAAGGCCATGGYACCCAGGGTCCTACACTGTATTTGTTAAAATCTTCCTTTCCTGGTAGAGGGCATCACCCCACAACCTGTTGCGGTGTCACACATCAGATATCACCCCCCCCCGGCGACTTGAGACCCCACAGGCAGGTTATGAAGYGTGTCTTGCAATACTAATTCAAATTCAGCTCTGAGTAGTAGTTGTTCAAAGTGGTTTTCAGGCATTGGGAATTTCAGAGATATCCATCAGAGTCTATTCCTCTTTGCAATGCACAGAGCACAAGCTGAGAAAGACAACATCAGTAGCGAGGCTAAGGCTGAGCAAACGGCAGTGGGCATCGGCTTGTGGTAATACCCCGCCAGAGACCACCAGGACTACCCTTGACATCAGCTCTGCTCAGGCTGTGTTCATTTTGTTTTGCTTTTTTGAAAACAGATGCTGAAAGTGAATACGGCTCTTCCCTCTACGCACCCGGTGACAGGAGAGAAGCCGCTCTGCAGCACAAGAAAAGCTGCRCGCTGTCCCCTGACCAGATCCTCCTAACTGTCCGTGCGCTGCAGAACGGCTGCAAGTCGGCTCCGGTYGGCTCCGGGGTGAAGCGCGTGCCAGCAGGCGCAGGGGAACCTCCACGGTGCCAGCAAGAACGCCCTGAAAAAAAGCAAATACCCAAAACCCTGCCACAACACAGAAAGGATCAGACAGCTGAGCTCCAGCGCATGAGATCTAACAGTGACTCTCTGACCATGAAAAGAATTTCAACCCCCTTTGAAAGAAAAAGGCTGCGGCTCAAGCTAATAAACTCTCTGCACGGGCCCCTGGTGAAGTCCTCCATTCCTGCTCCGTCCATCGTACGCCCCACGTCGCACTGCGGAGCGCTGGAAGAAAGGCAAGCTCCRCGCGGCTCCGGGAGGGTCACCGGCCTTCCCGAGGCTGGGGCTCAGCTCATCGGCCGCTTCACAACGTCCTCCGACCCAATCAAATCAACCCCCATGGTCATGCAAGTGAAAACAGAGGCCGTTGCCAGGAAGAAAAGGCCCTTCCTTCAGTACGCGGCAGACCCTTACCGGGTTAACAGCGGGTTCCGGCTCCTGACGAGAAAGCAGCAGGCGGCGTATCAGGAAGCGACGACGGTTCAGTACCGGGCAAAGCAGACGAAGCTCATAGAGGACCGACAGCGAGAGTGCAAGAAGGCCTGGGCCAGGAAAATTAGAGGTCTTCCAATAGGTTCCTTTACCAAGGAGGGGAAAATCCCTGCTCCTGAACTTGGCCTTAATATGTTTATCTGAGATAATCCCTCACTCCAACAAACTACCGCTATCTGGAGCTTCCTAAATATATCAAGTCCCTTATGGTGTCCTTGTGATCCCTCTAGTTTATATATAAACATAAAAGAAATCCCTGTTTTTTTTTCTAATATGTATTTGGGGCTTATTTAAATATTTCTCAAGGCAGCCACTGGGGTGACTCCAGAGATTTGATATTGATAGGTACTCTACATAGGGGTGTGCGTGTGTGTGTGTGTGTATATATATATATATTTATAGTAACTACTGTGGGTTAGTCTAGATGCAGCATTGTTGTTTAAAGACAAGTCTTCCCGGAGAAATGGCTCAGCCATACTGGAACCAAAGCTTTTTTCTTATTAGGTCCTGGAGGTATTTGCTCCATTTTAAATGATGAGCTTGGAAGGTACCTCTGGACAGGGCCTGCTCCAGCCCCCCGGCTCCATCAGGAACAGCAGGAGTGGGTTAAACCAGGTCCAGTAAGGTCTGCACCAAATCAAACTGGCTGTCTTGGAGCATCTCCGAGGACGGAGCCTCCCCAAGCTCTCTGTGCAACCTGTTTCCATGTTCAACCACCTTCGTAGTGAGAAAATGCTTCTCATTTCCGAGCGGAATCTCCCTTGTTTCTGTTTGTGCCTGTTGTGCTGTGAGGACCATATTTAAACCTCTTTGCCTTTCACACGTCACTGTAACTTCATAGGGTACCACGTGTTCTTTGGAATTTAAAACATCTCTTCGGCTTCTTTTACTCYGTGCCTCCCCCCACCCAATATTCACAAACTCTCCCAATCCGTCACTCAAATCCCGGCTCAGGAAGCTTCTTACAGCAAGACTCACAGAACAGGCAGAGCAGGAGGTGGATCAATCCTCAAAATCCCATCAAATCCAGTGGATACTCTCTTATGTATTCAGCTTTGTGCAACGCTCCAGGCTACACTTTATTATCCGTGTTTTAGTCAATCCAAGAAACACTGACTCCAACTTAAAAAAGTCCCCTGGACTGTTTCTATGTGTGTTCTCACGAGTAGTTGGATGCTCAAAGCAGTTAGGAGATATTCCTTTTATAGACCTTTTGAGAACAATTATGCAATGYGTGGCATTCGGACTCATCCCATGTTTGTGCACAAGTGCAAAACCCACAGTATTAAAGGCAAAAATCCTTCCTCCTTCCCTCACTGATGGTTCATTTAAGGACAGTAGCAGAAGCGGAACTCAGGAGCCTACCAAGCCCCCAGCCTTGGAGGTGCTGGGGCTTCAGTGCTGCTTGGCCGTGAGCTCCCTGTGGCTGGCGCCACTCGGCGCTGCAGAGCCGCGCTCCGAGCAGGGCCCGCCCGTGCGCGGCCTCCTGCCGGCCGTTACACACGGGCTGCCACGAGCGGCCCGGGGCTGCCAAGGCCCACGGCAGGTAGGGGGAGACAGCCACGTCTCTCCCCCAACCTCAACGGGCCGCTTCGTTCTCCCTCCTTATGGACAACCGCGCTGAGCCCCGAACGCCCCCGCGCGCGCCGCCAACGGCTCTAACGGTCACTAACGGCCGCCCCCGTGACGTCACCCGCGCGCCGCGGCGGCCACGTCTCGCGCGCCGCCCCCCGCGCCGCGTGCAAGCGCCGCGCGCCCGCCTCCCGAGGGCGGCGCGCGCCGGGATTGGCTCTGCGCGGTGACGTAGCGGCAGCCGGAAGTGCGGCGGTTCCAACGATGTTCCGGCAGGTGAGGCGGGCGGCGGCGGCGCGGCGGGATAGGCCCGGTTCCGCTTCGGTTCCGCTTCGGTTCCGCTTCGGTTCCGCTTCGGTTCCGCTCCGGTTCCGCTCCGGTTCCGCTTCGGTTCCGCTCCGGTTCCGCTCCGGTTCCGCCTCGGTTCCGCTTCCTTTGGCCCGGCCCGCAGCTCGTGGCTGTCATTCCCCTCATGAGCGGCCGGGCGCGGGGGGCCCCGGTAGCCTCAAGGCGCGCGCGAGCGGCTGAGGGCAGGCCGCAGAACGGCGCTCAGCGGGAATTCCCGGCCGCTTCCTGGTCGCTTTGGCCGTTAGACCTGTGGCAAAGTCACAGCCTTTTGAAAGAAAGAAAAAAAGCCTTCAAGTGCCGTGGCCGGTCCCTTGCGAGAAGSCCTATTAAACTGCAGAGGGTTTCAGCCCGTGGCACGTTGTAGCCGCAGCCTTGGTGTGTGATATTCCACAAGGGAAGCGAAGCAGGTGAAYAGTGAGCCCTAGTCTAGCTGGAAAGTGACTGTGTGACTGCAGGCGGGATCCTGGGGCTCCCTGGGTGACTTTATGCAGGTTTCAGAAGGCACAAAACAGACAGTAGAATAGAATCCAGCTGCTATATATTTTTGTTTTGCTTGTGGCTGCATTCTTCCTGTTTTCAAATTATCTGGTTCTTAAGATGTCCTTGTGGTTCTTCTCGTAGTCCCTTGTTGAAGCTGAGAGGAGCGATCCCCTCTTTCTCACGCGGCTCTTTGTGTCTTCYCCTTAGGACAGCAATGACGACACTGAAGATGTGTCCCTCTTTGATGCAGATGATGAAGTATCCAGGAGATCCAAAAAGTCTAAAATAAGGTTTGTGCCTAAATTTTTATGAGGGAGATTCTGGAGGAGTCCTAGACTCAAGTGCAATGAAGGAAGGGCTGCCCCTGTATGTTAATACATGTAGCAGCAAATACTGTTTTTATTTAGTGAGAAGTAATAAGTAATTTCTGGGTGATGGAAAGTGCCAGTTAGAAAAGTGACCCCCCTTCTGGGGGTCCTCAGAGTGAAGATTCTTCCTGAGTACGAGGATTTTCACTGGATGTGACGCTGAGCAGTTTGTGGCGGGGGGAGCCCCGTTCGCAGCACGCGGGGAGGCCGCTCTCGTGCAGCAGGGTCGTTCTTGCCTGCGAGGTGGCAGCAGAGGACGGTGGCAGGGTCGTGCTTGGGAGGCTCTGGCTGTGCTGCACTTCTCGTGTGTCGTTCCAGGCACCCGGTGGCATCCTTCTTTCACTTGTTCTTCCGAGTCAGTGCCATAGTGGTCTATCTGCTCTGTGAGCTCCTAACCAGCAGCTTCATTGCCTGTATGGTGACAATTATCCTGCTCTTGTCGTGTGACTTTTGGGCTGTGAAGGTAAGTCTCTCTCGTGCTTTTTGTTATCTTCATCTTGAGCTGTAAAAATAATTCTATAATAAACTGTTGTGATAGGAATGTAACAGAAGAAGCAACGTTTCTTCACCTTTCCAAGGAAATAATCCCCCAAATACTTCAATTGTTATGAAGTGTTACAAAATAATAACTCTTAAAAAACAGTTTTTAAATGCCAAGAATATYCTGGTCTTTGTGTTATGGCAATAATTTGTTCTTGCACCAAAAACCCACCAGGGTAGACATGAAAACCCTAATTCCTAGTTTACTCCTGTCTTCATTCCTTGGAAAGCTTAGCTTGCAACTTAGGCTGTTGTGTGTAGAATTTTTCATCCTAGGAATTACCAGCTGCTGTATAGTCAACTTTAAATCACACTGCATGGCTGCCTCGTTGCAGCACTTCCCTTTTGCTTTCTTTTTGAAGCAGCTCGTCTCTTCAGTTTCAGGATACAGTTTGGGAAGGCTGAGCTAACGTGGCAGCTCCTTCCTCACGGAGGCAGCAGGCCCATCCCTGTCTTTCCCCTTGCATCAACTTTGAGGTCTTCAAAACCCGCCTGGATGCCACCCTGTGCCACATGCTCTAGGTGTGCCTGCTTGAGCAGGAAGGTTGGACTAGATGATCTGTAGAGGTCCCTTCCAACCTTAAATATTCTGAAATATTCTGAAACTTTCGTCCTTACTGCTTAATGAGCCTATGCGGTTTGCTAGGCCTGCTGAAATGAACCTGGCAAATAAAGCAAGAATAGTCTCCTGCCAGAATAGTTGTCTGAATGGCTTCACTGGGGAATYGGAAGAGTTTCAGCGTGTTAGTGGGTGGAAAACCCTGCCCAGAAGCACAGGGATCTCGTGGCTACCGAAGGGAAGGGTGGCCGTGACTTCAGACTCATTTGCTCCTTTGTCTTCACATCCTGTTCAGTGACTTAGGAAAGCAGTTAGATTAGCTCAGAAAACAATAAATGTATTTCTTATATTTGTAGCTCGATCCCTGTATGTCGTACTACGATGCCTGTGGTGATTGCGTGGTGTCTGAAAGCAGCTGCCTGGGTTCCATCTTTCGTAGCAGAAAATTAAAATCTTACTGCTTTYTATTTCTGCTTCAGAATGTGACAGGGCGACTGATGGTTGGCCTTCGCTGGTGGAACCAGGTGGATGATGATGGTAGAAGTCACTGGGTATTTGAAGCCAGAAAGGTAAAGAACTTTTTTGTATTTTTAATTGTTTAGTTTGATAAAGTCCCTATTAACTAGCAGTAACGTTTGTGAGGTGCGTTGTGCAATGTAGACATTCCAAACACAGTATTTCCAAACACAGATCTGTAACCACCTGCCTGTTTTATGTAGGCTACTGAATAAAGATTATCTCAACCTTTTACATTTCTAATTTTTTTTTATTATTGTGAGTTATTGTTTTGGCTTTGAGAGTAACCTAAAAGTTTCCCGTAACGTGTAGCAAATGTTTAYATGTCATGTTGCAGCCTGCAAAGCTCTCTGGTGTGCAAACATTACTCATTTTACTGTTACCGTGTTGTGTAAACTGAACAATATAGTAAATGCGCTGTTCCCAAAACATATGAGGGCCATTTAGCACCCCAGTAAACGTTCCAAGAAAACTTTGTGCTGTTTCCAGTGCTACTTCTGACAGAAAATTGACAAAAAAAGCTTAAATGGAAACATCTTTTGCAGAAAGGTCTTAATGTAACGTAGAGATTAACTGTGAAAGTTCTGAGTGCCGTCATGTAAAGCRGGAAGCCTGTTGATTTGGGACCGTCTGTAAAAACGCTGTACTCGGTACAGTAAAGCGGCCTGCTCAGATCCATTTTCGTTCTGTTTCTAGGTCTCGGCACARGGGAATAAGAGCTCATCGGAAGCAGAGTCTCGAATTTTCTGGCTAGGTCTAATCACCTGTCCTATGATCTGGGTGATATTTGCGTTCAGCGCTCTCTTTTCTTTCAAAGTGAAGTGGCTGGTGAGTTGCTTTCTGCAGGTCAGCGGCAGCGGGTGCGGGTTACGTGCAGGTGGGTGCCAGTCCTGACGGTCGTTTCTGCCGYGTCTCAGGCGGTGGTCGTCATGGGGGTGGTGCTCCAGGGAGCCAACCTTTATGGCTATATCCGGTGCAAAGTTGGCAGCAGGAAGAACTTGACGAGCATGGCCACCAGCTACCTTGGGAAGCAGTTCTTGCGGCAGGTAAGATTTCCAAGGGTTTGGAAGCCCATCAAGCCTCTGCAGCCAAATCTGTTTCTGTCTGTGAGCTTTTCTGCACCTGGGTCATGAAGTGAATGTTTACTTTCCTCAGGTTTTCTCACTGTAGGCCTGTCTGTCCTTTGCAGGGGGTGGGTGACTTGGTTCTCCAGGTTCATAAATGTTTACGGGAGTTGCCTTTAGAATGAGTAAAAGTGAAATGCTGAGGAGCCTTTCTTCTCAGCAATGTGCTGTGAGTCGATGATCTTGAAGGATGGACTTATGGTTGCGCTCGATGGTCTTGAAGGTCTTTTCCAACCACAGTGATGCTCGGATTGCCTGACYGTGCTCTCTGAAGCTGGGTTTGCTTTGGAATGATTGCAGTGGTTACCCTCTGGTCCAGACCAGTGTCGGGCCCTGGTAGAAGTGCATGTATTGCCCTTGAATCCATGCAGGTGATTGAAATAGCTTTTATCTGTTGTGCTCTCTTTCCGTTCTGCAGACTGTGGCTAAAGATGACCAGACAGCATCTTGAGGATGGCAGAAGCCTTAAGTCAGGCTGGATTTGCAGTGGTGAACTCGGAGAGTGCTACTTTGACCGTGGAATTTGGGAGCTGCATTAACAGTGTGTGAATTAAAAGAAGTAAATAAATTGTGCGAGACTTCAGGTTAACACTCCTAGYAACTTGCATTCAGTTTTTCTCTAGCAGTTGTGTTTCTTCAGTTTGATTTGAATTAATTTGCCTAAACTTTAAAAACCATCCTAGTTGGCTCCCACACAGGGTCTACATGTACTGGATGAACTGAGACAGAAAAGCTGAGCGTTCTTCTTCAGAAAAACCGTGCGTGAGCCCAGGCTTCTGTTAGCTGAGAGCATCCAGCAATTGGCACCTCAAAGAGTTTCAGCTGTAGAGTTACCTGTATTGTGTTCGTAGAGGTAATTGCTACTTACTACAATGTTCAGACCCCTGTTCCTTAGATCTCTCTCTCGTTCTGTGATTTGGGTATCTGAGCTTGTTGAGGTCTCTGGATTTAAAGGACATGCGGCTTTAGTTAGAGGAGGTCTAGTGGAACCCCTGCAAAGTGACTTTGAAGCAGCTCTGGTCTTTTATTGGAGGTCACAGTAACATCTTGCCAAGACCATGAATCAGCCCCTGGGTGTTGCACAAAATCCCTCTTCTACCGTCAGGCCTGTGTCTGAGTGGAGTCTGCGGTGAGAGCAGGTTACAAGGAAAGGTGGGCACACGAGTTCCCAGGCACAGCAAGGCCATGAGTCATTTTGTCAAGGCTGACAAAAGCTGTTAAAATAATGCCATTTAACGTTAAAATGATGCCATGTGGCATCGCTTGGGGGCTGTACAGTAGTAATGTAGTTGATGCCCAGATATTTATCTCCAAGCCCAGGTGAGGGTGCAGCTTAATGTGACCCGTTGGGTCCTTGGCCAGGCCCTCAGTGCAGGATAGTGGGACACGTTGCTGACTGGGTGTTGATAATTCAGCCCTTTAAACCAGAGCAGAATCTGAACTCAAGGCCCTTTACTTCTCACTGTTAAATGACCAGAAGGGTGTTTTAAATACTGCACTTACAGAGTTATCTAAAAACCTGGCRTTAGCGTGGACTTTGCAAGATGCTTACATTTCTTGAATCCAGGCAATATGCTGTTCCATGAATGTGCTCTCCAAGCAGTCCTTGGGCTGAGGAAAAAGTCTTTTGTRTGATCATGAAATTGGAGCTTATAATGTTCATGTAGATGGAAAAAGTGGTGAATTTGGTGCATAGCACTATACGAAAGGGGTTGGTTCCTTCTTGCAATGTAGCTCTGTCAAGGCAGATGCTTTTACATCAGGGGATATTCTGAGCTTCTGATGAGGTCTTTTAAATTAAGAATGTGTTTTCTTTTTTGAATAATGGGTATTGTAAATTGTGGGATTGTATTGATGATATTTTTTTCTGCCTGTACTGTAGCAATACTTGGGAGCTGTACGTTTGTTTAACTCTATGGATTGCTACCTTCTTTTTGTAAATATATATTTATAAATGAAATTAAAAGAAGGCTTTGTTTAACCAGATGAGGTGTCCTTTGTACGATTYATGGCTGTGCTGTGTTCCCAGGCAGTGACATACTGTAACGGGGATTCCTCGTGGCGTTCAGGGATGAAGGTGAAGGGCGGCTCGGGCTCGGACGCCGGCAGCCACACGGGGCCGCACGAGCCCAGGGCTGCCGTGTCCAGCCCGGCGGCGGGGCCTTCCCACGCCTGCCCAGCGCATCCCCGTGGGCTGGGACAGCCACAGCCACGAGGCTCTTGTTGTCAAACGCGTTGAAAGCTGCTCTCCTCTTGTCACAGCTTCCTCCAAGCCACGCCTGGARAATACTGAGGGCTTTTCTGGAAACTCTGGTGTATTCATCAAGGGCGGAGATGGTGATTAGTGCGTACCTTTAAATACAGCCCTCTCTGGCTTATTTTTAGTCTCTCGGCAACCATCCAGTTTGCTGGCTTTGGAGAAGTTGGCATTTCATCCCGTTTGGCTGCAGCGTGGAGCAGCACTGGGTCCCTTATCGCCTCGCTGCTTGGGTGTGATAGCCTTTGATTTGTATTTGCCATCTGCTGGGGTTTCCTGCAAATCGGGAAATGGGAGTTGCAGCCAAACAGGGAGTTCTCTGAATGTGCTTCTTCAGAGGAGCCCGGGGAATCCACGGCAGGCCCATTTCTTCAGCTTTAGCTGCGTAACCGTCGCCCCAGGGCTGGGTGGTGCCTGAATTTTCAGCTTGCAGAAACAGAAATAACCCAAGAGCAACAATAGTAAATATACGCATATTTACTATTTGCTCTGAAACAGCAAAGTGCTTCTCTGTGCCTGCAAGCACCACTGAAAGGTGGGGTTGAAATGACCCTCACTTTGCAGGCAGAGCTGTTCGGAGTCCTCGGAGCACTGGGTCTTGGGCTGCTTGGTGTTTCCTCAGCAAGAAGCCACGGTGACTAAGCAAGAGTGGCACTTGGGGACTCCMAAGGGAGCAGGGCCAGGGGGTAAGGTTGGGTCTGGCTGGGCCCAATGCTGTTTGCAGGGCTTCTGGCAGGAAGGAATTTGGAGCTTCCCTCYTCCCTTTCCATGCAAACAGCTCAGAGTTGGGGACAGGCATCCCATCCTCCTGCAGAACACACTGTGTGGCTCAGTGTTTAAGAGGACGGGCTACGCCTGCCCTGCTGGAGGGCTGCTCGGTCCTGCTGGGTGTGGGACAGCGATAAACCTAGGGCTGAAGCTCCCTGAACAACCCCTGCCCCCTCGAGCAGCCCCTTCCACTGCCCTCCAATTTGYAGCATGAAAACACCCCTGCAGTCACGGCCGGTGCCTGCACTTGGCACCCTCRGCTCGCCCCTGTGCCCCATTTTCACGCAGAATCGGACCCCCTGGGTGAGGGCTAGTCAGTGCTCTCCTGCCTCAGCAGGGGAGAGAAGAGGAGGGTGGTTCAGGCTGCGAAGGTTCCTCTGAGCTGCCGCTTTGCTCTGTCTGCAAGAGCTGGAGGCCTGCAGATTTGGGATTTCAGTTTTCCCAGTGACCCACTGGCGAGACAAAAGAGCACGGTCTCTGCTAGACATACTTGGTGCTGCCTTCCGTTGGTGTCTGCTGCTGCAGATACCCTGTGCTGCAGCACACGAAGAAGGGAGAAGGGCAAAGCAGGGAGGAGAATTTGGGAGGTTTAGCAAGAAGGTGCTTGATGGGGCACTCAGACSTGCTGAGCAGCAGCTATTGGATCCCTTCTTCAAGGAGCTTCAGCATTTGCCAGGATGAACTTTCCCCTTCACTGATGCTCTCCAGTTATTTCTCTCCAGTTATTTTTTGCTTCTGTGAATCCCAGTCTTTGGATATTTGAGCTGTTTGATTGCTTCAAGAGAAAAAAGAAAATCAGTATCTCATTTCCCACCTTCTGCCTCTGGGGAACCAAGGTAAGAGGAAGGTTTATTTTAGGATTAACAGCTCAGTGGGCTCTTACGCGAGTCCTTGGCCTCCTGCACGAAGCCCCCTTGACCTGCTGAGTCACGACTCCTCATGCTGCCAACTTGCTCCAGTCTCCTCCTATTTGGTTCATTTTGGAGAGTTACAAAGAAATGTGTAAACAGCTCCATAGTAACCCGTGGAGTAAATGAGTCACTGCTGGCTTTAGAGCGAAGGGACGGACCSTTAGCTGAGACCTGCTGTTGTGTCTGCAGATTAAAGGAGGCTTCAGGTGCTGAGACTTATTCATGGTTTCCTTCTGAGAGTTTGATTACGTTTAGACCTGCCCCTTTTCTGACTTTGTGACTTCTGCCCCGGCAGATGTATGTTCTTGACCTGCATGCTCTGCCATTCTTGTCACTTTTTTCCCCTTAAATCATGAGTTTTAGCACTCCACGTAATCTGCTTTCCTAAGTGCCAAGAGCCTGGCTCTTTGCTGGGGCTTTGCTCACCTTATGGCCGGAGTCCCCACCCAAAACTCCTCATGCTTCATGATTCTGTGATTCTGTGATTCTGTGATTCACCCAAACGCCCCTCAGAAGTGAATCCCTTTTTTTCACAGCTTTTCAGCCTGTCTGCATGAGCTTCCTGGCGTCAGGTTGCGGGTCGTGCCCGGGAGCCTGCTTTAATTGGGCTTTGAAGCCTGGAGCTGGGCCTAGGAGAGCAGGCAGCTGGGATCTGCCTGTGGGCCCTGCGCRCGCACGCTTCATCCCGCCCGACCCTCGCAGCGGCAGAGGGAGCTCTTAAGCTTTTCTCGTTGATTTTTTTTTTCCCTTTTCCCTCTTAAACCGCCCTCCGCACTGGAGAGGGCAGCTGGCGCAGAGGGAGCTCCCTGTCCACCCGGCCGCCTCCCTGTCCGCCCGGCCGTCTCCCTGTCCTCCCGGCCGCCTCCGAGGAGCAGCCGCGTGGGGACAAAGCGCAGGAGCACGCCGGTGGCACCGGCACCGGGGGCTGCGAGGCGGGAGGAGCAGGAAGGTGCCTGGACTCCAGCCGCCTGGGCCGGGAGGAGCGAGCAGGGAGCGCGGCCTTGCCAGCGCTGCGCACGGGACACGGCCCCGGTGCCCTCGTGCAGAGCCTGTGGCCGCCGCGCTCCAGGCCCCGCTCCGGCTTCCCGCCGGGCTCCGTGTCCCCGAGCCGGCGGCTCCCGGCCTGGCGCCCTGGTTGGCACACGTGTCCTTTCCCAAGGGGCTCCCTCTGCGCTTGGCTGGGCCTGAACCTTCCCTAGGAACCATGTCCTGTCCACAGGCTTTGGTGGGAGCTGCGGGGTTAAATTACTGAATGCCACCAGGAAAACCTCACTAAGGACTTCTGCACTGGACTACCTCTCTCCAGGGCTTTGAAACAGCAGCTAACTGCCTTCCTTGCTGTTAATATTCCAGGATGATGGGATGTGAGGGCACAGCCCAAAGGGCCAGGCCTTGCCAGGTCCCAGCCCCCAGCCTGGGAAGCTGGAAGGTGATTTTAAGGAGGATTTGTCCTGGCTGAGTGCGGTGCCAAGGAGATCAAACTGCACCACTTCCTGCAGGGGGTTCGTATCTACTCTGCTGGAAGTGACGAACATCGTCCTGTAACCCTGGAGCACGGGGCCGTGGGGGCAGGAATGATGCTGAGCGGGAATGCGGCCTCTGAGCCCAGGAGAACGGCGACATGGAACTCCGCCCTGGGCGGCTCAGGCTGCTGYGAGGATGTGCGTGTTTTTTGCTCTCAGGAAGAAGTGTTTGGGCCCGGGAAGCAAAATGTTTGTTAATGCTTCCACTCCTGTAAGCAGAAGGGGTTAAGAAGCACCAGCGTTTTGATGTTGGTTCTGCAGCAGTGGGTAAATGCGCTGAGCAGGCCGGGCTGCAGTGTCCTTTTCTTGCCACCTTCAGATCAAAGTGCCCTTTCTCAGCATGTCTTGCATCTGGGGACATGGAGCTCTTTCCTGGTTCTCTTGGATCACTCCTGTGTCTCCCACKCACTGCACTGCACCCGGTCTGGTTTGGGTGGAAGCAGGGAGTATTTGTCACCCATTTGGTGACGTTTCAGTGCTCTGAGTCCCATCCATCTACCAGAAGGGGGTCCAGGCCTTCAAAACGCGCCCCCCCCACCCCCCATCACCTCTTTGGTCCTGCACAACCCCCTTCTGCAACCACTTCCTACAATGAGCTTCCAAATCCATCCTCGGTGTTGCAATGACGCCTTATCCTTCCTGCTCTGTGCAGACCATTCTACCCYGTCTGCTCGGGTGGTCTTTTCACCAAGAGCCTTCAAATACAAACATCCCCAGTGTAATTTTTGGCAATGTCCAAGTCTCTGGCTTCAGATGTATCAACAAGACTTGTCATTACTCCGAGCTGTTTTCTCCTTGCTCCCACAAGGCCATGAAGTTGTGGGATATCTGCGAAACAATCATCCTGTTATCCAGACGCTGGATTTCATTTCTCTCAGGTGTGAGGCTTCTCTATCATGCAGCCCCGAGGAGGGCCGCCAGCATTACAGTGTGCAGTATTTTTGCTGCAATATTGCCAGACTGTAGTTCCCCAAGGATGTTCCATTTGTTGGGAAATAAATGACTTGGTGACRTGACAAGGATCAGGGGACAGAGCGCCTTTTTCTCTAAGACAGATGATCACTAGATGTGTCCTGTCTGCTGAGCCCACAGACCTGCACAATCAACATGAGTGCAAAGGCCAATTATATTACTTCTGGACCTAAAGTGTCCTGAGTGAGATCCTTTCATATAGGGAAGCTGAAACCCTGTGGAAGAGCCAAAGATACTATGTTACGGAGCCTAGGAAGTTAAAAAGTTGTATCTAAACCTTAAAACCCACCTACCTGAACTGTGAGCYTCTGCTCTTAGGTGGATCAGACTCGTGTACTGATGGAGCACCTTTCCGTTGCTGAATCATTTTGCCTTAAGCCTATTATAGAATCATAGAATCCTTCAGGTTGGAAGGGACCTCTAGAGGTCATCTAGTCCAACCCCCTGCACACACAGGGTCACCTAGAGCATGTGGCACAGGCTGCATCCAAGTGGGTTTTGAAGATCTCCAGAGAAGGAGACTCCACAACCCCCGTGGGCAGCCTGTGCCAGGGCTCTGGTACCCTCACCGTCAAGAATTTTTTCCTTAAGTTCCTGCAGAACTTTTGGTGCTTCAGTTTGTGGCCGTTTGAACACACTCAAACAGAAAATTCAGCTAAAACTGAGAGTCAGAGTGACTRCAGGAGGGTTCTACATCTGCATCCAAGCCTGCAGGCAAATACGGCCATTTGTAGGAGGAGCAGTCATCCTACAAATATTTGTGCAAAAATCCAGGCAGTTAATGACTAATCAGAAAACAGCAGGAATGTGACTGATCCAAGCAAGCGCTTGGGGCCGTGGAGACTGCTTAGAGCTTGGCTGTAGTTTTCTGTCTCCACCTTGGCCTCTGCAGATCCAGCTGAGTTAATGCAGATTTCTTCGGAAAACAAGAATTCCTTGCTTTCTAATGGTTCTTTGCCATGTAAAGACCTGGAAGAAGAAAGGTAATGGTGCACCTGCGTGTGCGTCCTGTGCTTGTCCCTGTGCACAAGTGGCCACATTTCAGCCCTTCCTTCCAGCTCTCTAGATCCGTTGGATCTAGAGAAAGATGCCCTGGAACCAGTAGACTTGTAAACACGCAGGAACGTGGTGTAACTGGGACGGACACAGCACTGGCTGTGTGGGCGGCTGCCAGGCGTTAGCACCAAGCACCAAAATGCATCACCAGGCAGATGCTCTCATGGGCGCGGGGTACGTGTGCTACGTCCCCTGCATGCCCCGTGCACCAGGGCGCATGCACCCCCYGTGCACTCGCGCACGTGTGTGCTCCACGGCAGTGCGAGGCAAGGCCTCGGCTCGCGCCTGCAGCAGATCCTTGGGGAGCCCCGAGAGCCTCCAGTTGCGGGGGTCAAGCTCTGCACAGGCAGGTCTGAGTGAGCCACGATGGAAGCTTTGGTGGTTCTCAGCAGGCAGGTTTTTATCTGAAAGTAACTGTTGTTCTGTTCCTCGCCTGCTCGGCCACTGCCTGCGGTCAGGGGGAGGGATTTGTGGTCCACGCTCCATGAGGCTTTCAGTGATTCCTGGGTGGACTATAAYGAAGCCTTCAGCCAGAGCAACTTGTTGTGGAACTTGGTTGCAAGTGGGAGCGTTTACTCACCCATCAGCGCCATGCTCCCTGTGAAAGCCAAAGACCCTGTTGCACTGGAGCGAACCTGTCCCTAATTTCAGCCTCGGGGTACAGAGCAGGGCCCAGCACCCCTGAGAGCACCCCTAGGGGACCCAACAGGGTGAACTCTCTCCAAAGATTAGCTTACTCATCTCTGCTTGCAGAGGACATCCTCGTTGTTCAAGCCCAGCTCACGATTTCTGGGAGGAGGCTCGCCACCAGCACTTGTCCCTGCTGCGCTGGTTCCCGGGCGCTCCCGGGCTAGTACAGTTGACCTCTGTCTTCTGTACAACCTCGAGGACGCTCAGATCCAGCGATGAACTCTGTGCTTCAGGTCTCTCGTAGTCTAAATATGTATTCGAAGGAAATTCCAGCTTAGACCTTTCCTGGCAAAGCTCTCTGGCTCTGCTCTCGTGGCTTGAGCACACAGGACCTGTAGGTTACAGCTGCGAATGTCTTGTARCCGAGCAAGAGGAAGGAGTGGAGTTAATATGCATGGGAATTATCCCMTGTTCTGCAACGCTGCCGGTCCTGGAAGCCATCTGTATGACCCTTTCCAAGGGTCAGAGGTGAGACATTCTGTTTTTCCTGTCATTTTTGAGTAAAAAGCAAAATTCTGGCTGGTGGTTGCAGCCCTGTGAGACACTAAGTATGTGTGTCAGGATGACTATGGTCTCTTTTCCTTAAAAAAGGTTTAGCARTCCCAAAGTGTGCCTAAAGAACATCCGCTGGGCCCGCAGACGTCTCGGGACTTTGTCCCCGTTTTTCAAGGAAAGGGCAGACAAGCACAGCTGAAAGGCTGAATTCTCTCATGCGGATAGGTCCATGTCTGGAGCACACAGCAGCTGCAGGAGGGAAGCAATAACTGTCTCGATATCCAAAAAGAATTTGAAGTGTAAGACACAAAGTTATCCAATCATGAGCTGATCACTAAGACGTGCAATTTATTACACATACTTTTTGGTAGTTGAACAGTATTCAGAGTAACCGGAGTGACCGGTTTCAATTAACCGATTTCAATTTTAATCACTAAATTTAAAAGTACTCCTTAAGGGTGAGGCCTCGCTCAGCCTGGACGTGAGCCGACTGTGTGGGTGCACATGCCGACACGCACGTCCAGGACAGCCACCGCGCTGCAGCCCCAATGCTCATCCTCCTTAGGTGTCCRCTTCAGGAGAAGACCAACTCATGGGGACTAACTGGCTAGGGACCAGCTGTCTCCAATGCGGGTCCAGGCTCCCACGCCTGCCAGCCAGACGCCTTTCTGAGCGCACTGAAAGTCCCAATTTTGTTGTTTTAAGAGAGCTTTCCAAYGTGTTCTGCAGTTCTGTGTCCCGGGACAGGCAGTTTGGGCGGCCACGTCACAACCCCGTGGAGCGGAGCTTSCTGGGGAGCAGACGGACCGCGCGTTTCCTGCGCTGCGCTCTGCTTTCCATGAGCACGGGCACACCCCGGGGCGCCGAGAAGCCGGGGCATGTCCCRGCTTTCCAGGAAAGGCCCTGGCTCCGCTCCTGCAGCCGGCTCTTTTGGGGAAACCTGTGTTTGCGGCCGTACCGCGAGGAAGTCGCCGCTCTCTGCTCGGGTTGTGCTGAATGTCCCAGGGAACAACTTTGGGTGCACCCCGGGATTCAGGTGCTCTCCACGGCAGCTCCTCACGCTGTCCTTGATGGCTCCTTCTGCCGTGGAATGAGGCACCCTGGTGAGGAATCCTCTGCTGTGCCGCCCTTAGGAGCCAGCGCTGCTGGATGGAGCGACCGGTCCTGGAGCGGCAGCAGACAGACGTCTGCCGCGCGCAGGCGGGTGGGCCCGACGCCAGCCTCGAGCCCCAGGGAGAAGAACGGGAGGAGATCATCCGTGGAGGCTGCTCGTTTGCCACATCCCYGCGAGCGCAGGCAGGAGGAGCGGCCGCCGGCTTCCCCAGCGCTGGCAGAGCGGGAGCTGCTCCCTGGTGCAGCGCGGCCGGACGCGCTCCGGGACAGAACAGAGGCGCTCGCCGAGGCTCCCGCCGCACCGCGCTGCGCCCGCGGCTGGCCCCGGCTGCCCGCACAGGGGGAACCTTCTCCAGGTTCACCAGCAAATCACATGTGCAGAGAAGGGCGATAYCTTGCAGCCGGTGCTAAACTCTGCAAATACCCCAGTTGCGAGGCAGCTGCTGTAACAGCAGCACCCTCTTGTTGGCTGTGGGAACCGTTCGAAAGYGGATACCGGGCAAAGAAGAGGAGATGCTTTTCTGAGTCTGATTTATTTATTTATTTATTTAAGATTTTTTTTTTTTTTTGTGCCCAGTTCTCTTAACCTTTCAGGAGTTACTAGTTTTTTCTTTTGTAATTCACCAATGCAAATGTCAGCTGCCCAGATCTCACCAGGGCACTCACGTGTGCTAAATGCCTCGCGCTGCTGAGCCCACGGGACATGCCTGCTTTGCCCCTTACAGACACGGGCAGGCCTGAGAAATTGCTCTTGCTTTGCATAAATGGCCATCTGGTTATGCCTGTTTGAGTTCAGGGTTTCTTTTTTGTGTTGAATATTGAGATAGATTTTTTTTTCCCAAAAAAGACCTTTCTTTCTCTCAAAGGAGAGGGAAAAGTTGGAGATTTATTTCATTTTTTTTTTGCTTAATTTGTTTGACACAAGCAACCGGGCCCTGCTCAACAAGATGGTTTCAGCCATGTGTTCCCAGGCAAATCAGTCAAGGCCAGAAAATGTTTGCAGACTGCTCTGAAAAGTTCATATGCAGTCAAACGTGCAGAGCAGTCCTTTGGCTTGATCAAGTGCCATTCACACGCTTTTTACAGAAACTTTGGGCTTAGTTCAGTTTGAGACAGATGTGTCCAGCTGCTGCACGTGATATGGATGCAGAAATGCAGACATTCTGTCTGCAACAAGAGCTGTGATTTTGTGATACAGAAGAGAGACAGAGGGTAGAAGAACATGCATGTTGTTTTATTCCTAAAAGGGCTTTGTTTTTGTAATTTTAGGGTTTTTTTTAATATATGTAAAATAAAATAGTTTACTTAAATTTGGGGTTTACTTAAATTTTGGGTTGGCCTCTTTACACAGCAAAACCTGCATGAAATAAGATATACACACATACACACACAAATAGTGTGTGTCCAGCTATAATGCTTGATAGGTGCATGAAAATCCCAGTCATATTGACAGAAATTCCAGATACAGCAGTAGGGCAAAATAGAGTTCCCATCCCTAAAAGAGAGATGTGGGCCAGGTTCACCCTGGGGTGTCTCATGAGCATCCAGGTGCTCTGGGGTTTGGATGCACACCGGGGCCTGGCYTCAGGGCAAGATCTTGGGGCAGAGGGAACAAGGGAGGCAGGGAAATGCTGCTCACAGCCCTCTCGAACACCCCTGGGATGATGCTCAGGGCTGAGACACCCTCCGTCCCCTTCCTCCTGCCTTGGGAGAAGCAGGTATTGGTGGCCAGCCCTAACATGAGCCGTGGGGCTCTACCAGCATCACGCCAACCAGAGCAGCCGCTCTTCCGCAGCGCCCATGGGCTCATTGGGGAGAGTCCCCTGGGCTTCACGTGCCTGGGAATAACAGCAACTTCCATCGTGGCTCCTATTTGCTTTYGTGTCAGCGGGACTTGGCAGGCAGGGCTGCCACAAGCGCTGCTGCTTTTGAAAGGCTCCRTCCGTTTGTGCTGGGATTTAGGTTACTCGGCATCCCGGCTGTGGCGGGATGCTCACCCCATCCTCACGTTAATGCAACGCATGCATGTCGCAGCAGGATTCACCCACTGCAGCTCATATCCCACCTTGCCTAGCTCCTCCTCAAAACCGGAGGAACAGAGCACTATTTTTAGGCCAGCAACGAGCGGCAGGTAGGAGGASATGGATATAAAACGTGCAACTGAATGCAGTCTTCTGTGAGGGCAACGTGTGTCCACTGCTGCCATGGAAAGGCGGCTCCAWCTCATCTATGGAAGAGGCATAAAGATGGTTCTGGACTACAGATTAGGGTCTGTCTGAGGTAACTGCAATGAGCCCAAGGGCCTAGGTAGCACAGCTACTGAAGTGCCTGCTGGCCTTCTTTCAAAAGCAAGAGAATCAATATTACCTGTGGGACAAGGACTTGTCCTCTCTTTCCACACTACTCTATAGAAGGGAAAGGCTGTAGTTTTAATGGCTATTTCTTGCTTCTGCTCAAAAAGTTGTTTCTGCCCTGCATCTCCCTTGGATGTTCTAGGCTACCAGGGAGCTAGTGGTTTGCACCTTCAAGTGTGGAGGGTTCCAGGCCCACAAGGATGAATAATTCAACGTATAAACTGCATTTTCCCCCAAGGCTTCCGTTTGCCATTTTCAAAGTACAAAAATGACTTCTGAGACCTCCTCCTGCCTAGAAAGCACACAGCCTGCATTGCACTGGGGAAGCCAGAGCCCAGGGAAGGGGAGGGATCTGCTGGAGGCTCTAGGAGAGCCGGGAATTTCTCATATGCCACCRTGCACATTCGCAGTGTCTCCACTGAGGTCTCTGGGGCATAGTGGCGGACRTTCCAGTGTCCAAGAAGGAGGTGCAAACGCGGAGTGCAAACCAGAAGCTCCGGAGCTCTCAGGGTATCCGAGCAGATGCTCCGTAGCCTCGTGAGGGACAAGGGCACATGGAGGCTGAGGGAGGAGCACAAGGGCTGGCGCTGGAAGCCGTGTCCGTGTGGAGCAGCCCCACGGCAGGGCTGTGTGTACCCGCCGACGTGGGCAGGAGGGACACGCGCCAGCGCCGGCGCGGCAAGCACGCGGTATGGGCACTCACCTGCCAAATACGCGCCCCGTCCCGCCCGGACTGTTTTTCTTTTTTTCTCTTATTTTTTTGAACATGAGATATGCTCYCCACATTAAATGGATGCAGGTGGGATGACAGCGTATGGAGTTGACAGCATAGCCCAGGCRGGAGGGTTTCCTCCGCAGATTCCAAAATTGGTGGCAGATAGCTGAATTTTGCATTGTGGTTTGCAGGATTTTTTTGTCCTCTTCTTTTCTCTCCTCACTTTGTAATGTGACCAGCGTGACATTTGGGCGATTCGTGTCGTCACTTGTCAGCTTCTCTTGCCATCTGGAGCCCTGCCATGTCTCTCCATGCTCCGGACACCGAGCGTTCCTCTCTCCAGTGGGGATGACGGTTGCTGACCAGTCTCAGCAATGTGAGTCCTAAGGACAGCAGGAAAACATCCTCACTGTTGCTCCAAATACTTGCGTGCGTTAGAGGTAATCCCCCAGCTGGGTGTGCGATCATCCACAAGCTGGGGGTAACCTCGAGAGGGCTGTGRCTGTGTTAGTGAGCGCAGGCAACACCGCAGCTAACTGCAGAGCTCGCTGCAGGGTCGCTGCTCCCCCGGCTTGGCGTGGGCTCCTACAAGGACTTCTTTGCACCAGCTGTGGGGTTTTGCTGCACCACCATGTCACCGTGTGACCATTCCTGGGGATCCTGGTCTGTAGGGTGGGCGATCATAAACAGCAGAGATGGGGGATTTTAGCATGCTCAAGGCACAGGGCTTTCTGTTTTTCTTATGACTTAATTGAAAAATAATCATCAACTCTAGTTGAGAGCGAGTGCAGCTGAGACACAGTGGAAGGACTGAATCAACCACGGACCAGCCCATGGTGGCGAAGGAGACATCAGCAGCAGTGTGTGTTTCACACTTGGGAGGCTGCAGCCAGCGGGGTGCTGAGGACACGGGGATGAATCCCAACCCCTTCAGCCCTGTCTTTGCTCCCGAGCCTGTGCTCTGATGGAGAGATGGTGCTACAATTTCTTGAGGATGGCTCCTCTGCCCTTCCTTCCAACATAAGGTCTCTTTTTTTTTTCTGTAAATRCAGCAAAGAGTTTCCTTTGGACTAGAAGATCAAGGATGGATGGATGAAAAGATACTTTTAGGATCATGTATCTCATCTGGACTCCTTTGACTTGCAGTTTTTGATACCTGAAAAATTCCTTGTTTTTACTCAACCAGACTTATTTGTCTTTGGTCTGGAAAAAGCCTGATCCAAACACAAGGCATGGTATCCAGGCTCTAATCATGGCTTCAGCATCAACTTTCCCCTGAAATTAGGCAGCCTCAGCTCCCTGCCTCAGTTTCCCCAAATATCATCCAGGCCTCATAGCGCATCTGCGTCTCATGAGCTTTTGTGCAAGGATGGCACTGGGATAACTGGCCGTAAGGATGGCCTCTTTCCTTCGTTATATGAGTGAGAGCCACGTCAACCCCAGGGCTCTCGTTTCCCTCCTCTGCTAAGAAAGGTGCAAAACGGCGTGCCGAGAGGTGAGCAGGCGATCGCAGAGCCTGCGCAATGTGCGAGACAAATGCGCTTTTATGGACATTTCCTCACCGGAACGCTCTCGCTGTGTCTCTTACTAACAACAATGAATTGAGGAGGCATTTACAGCGCGGCACGTCGCATTCGGCAAGGGGTCCCTGCCCAGATGAGCAATGCAGGGACCCGTCAGCGGCGCATTGCATCACAAACCCAACCTTTGGGGAAGGGGTTTTGGAGCAAATGATTCAGGCGAGGCTTATCAGCACRCACCGGATCTGGGCCAGACCAGCACTTCTCAGCACTCTGTTCTACTGCCCCACAAATGGATTTGGCTTCCTGACATGCTTCTTTTTTCAGTTCCAGGCAAAGCTTGGAATAACTCTTCCCCGTGAAGGGAAGTCGAGAGAGGAAGCGATTATTCACTTCCATGAGCACTTGAACTAGAGCAAGCTCCTGGAAGTCTCCGCAGTGCTTGAGGTCAATGTGTTTCCGCCCAACGTGGCTCCCCGGGGCAGGCGGGTCCGTGTGCGCCCCGGCCGGCTCGCGGGGGCTGCCGGGCTCCCCCAGTCCCGGGGGGTCCCAGTGAGGCCCCAGCAGCGCTCAGGAGGCTGAGCTGCCCCAGGAGCACGGACGGGCCCTGCCTGGCCCTCGGCGGGGCCTGCTTGGTGACCACCACAAAGCCGGGCTTCTCCGGGACGCCTCTGGAGAGGAGCTCCCTCTCACCAGGCCCCGGCCACGCCAGGGGCCTGGAACCTGCGTCCTGCCGGCTCCGCTGGCTCAGCCAGTGCTGATGGATGCAGGATGGATGCCTGGCTCTGCAGACCGCTTTCGTGCCTCCCCTCCCCTAGCACTGCCTCGACAAAGCGTCCCGGTGGCTCCTGAGCACTGTTTACTTCAATCAGCCCTCTGCTACATCCTTCCAGGGGTGTAACAGTGTTCTCAGGTCACTACTGCTCCCTCTCCCTTTCTCCCCGCCCATGATGGAGCCCGACATCCCCCCGAGTCCCATTTCTCCCTGTCGCCACTTTTCCAAGTCGGCAGAACTGCTGCACTGGGCTGGGACGCGTTTGCGTTTGGACAGCAGCAGAAGTGACCTCAGTCCTGAAACTTGTGAATTTGCAGGGAGGGCTCTGCCTTCGCTGCGTTCTCTGGAGTTTTCTTAATTTACGATGCTCCAGGAAAATAGTTACTGTCAATGATAAAACAGTTCCATTGTACTAAAGCTTCTGCGCTTCCTGCTCCCGGCTGGGAACTTGGTGGAAATGCCAGGACACCACCCAAGCACTGTCCGCAGGGATGGCTTTCTCTTATCTGGAAAATACTGGCCATCCCGTGAGAGAGGGACGGGTGATGAGAGACGGATGGATGGAATTGCTGGCCTGGGCTGAATTTGCCTTTTTCTGCCTCCTTGCTGTTCTGGTGTGTCCTCCCTGCCGTGCACCCCTCCTGCCTCTGTGTGTTCCAGGCTCCCAGACGTCCGGGCAGCTCCTACCCTCTGCCTCCTGCCCTTCCGCGGGTGCAGTCCCGGCTGCTGGGATGAGCCCGAGTTCGTGTTGACGTGAYCCGCAGACACTGCTCACAGCTCTGCGGGGCTGCACAGGGACCCTACACTGCCCCCCGTTCCCTGCCGGCTGAGCCTTCATCCTTGGCCTGAGGAAGAAGAGGGAGCGTGGAGGGGAATCCCCGCTCCGCACACGCGGTTTCCYTTGGGTGCGCGGGCCCTTGGGTCACCCTGCAAGGCTGGGAGGGCGGGCGGCCTGCGGGAAACCAGGCAATATCCGCGCCTGCTGGGATGTGACGTCTGCCCACCCCTGTGTCCCTCTGTGTCCCACCGCGGTGGTGTGAACAGGSCAAGTGAAGCACCCAAACCCGGGCAGCCAAGTCCAGCTTATTGCCGTGGTGAGAGAAGCTCGAGGACTTGCTGAACCCTCCTTAATGCCCTGGTAACTTGGCCCTTGGCCGTCCTGCCCCCATACAGACACCCCCTCTTCTTCGCCTGCAGCTCATCAAAAGCTGCACGCGGGAGGCTCCGGAAGGAACCACGAGCTCCCGAGTGCTCAATGCAGAAAACATCCATGAGGTCACCTAGTCCCTCCCGCTATTGCAACATTTTTTTCCTCTGTGGCTCTTGGGAGGAATTTGTCGTGAAACCTGCCTCCTGCTTCCAAAATCTGCAGGAGATCTCTCCGTATATTCTTATAAAATACAGAGAGGTAAAAGCAGAAAATTGAGGCATCCTGTGCGCCCAGCAAGTGACATCCAAACAGCACCMAGAGCACGGCTCTTTGCTTCCATGCCCCGCGGTGCAGAGACGCAGTCAGGCACCGGCTCAGCTTTTATGCCATGGGAGCGGAGGCGGCGCAGGCGGCACCCGGAGCATCACAATGTGGGCACGGCGCGGGTCAGGCTGTGGGGCCCCATGGGGCGGTTCCCGTGGGGCAGCGCGGGGCCCGCTGCCGACACCCGCCATGGCGCCGCCGTCCTCGCTGCGGGTCACCATGCAGGTGAGCGCCGGCGCCGCCGCCTTCCTGGCCGCCACAGGACCCGTGGCCTGGCTGGGTGCCCCAGCCCTGCCCCGCAGTGATGCTCCCGCTGGGTACCGGCACTTGGGTTGCCTCCTGACGCCGCTGTGCACAGCCCCAAACGAGGGGATTAGGTTAAATCCTCCAAAAGGGAGCAAGACCCCATCCCTTCCTCGGTGTGTGCTGGAGAGCAGCCGTCCRGCCACAGTGCCAGCTCTCGCTGTGGACAAAGCGTCCCGGTGGCTCTTTCTCTCTTAGAAAAGAGCTAAAGGAAATGSGGAAGGAAAATCAGATGGGGGATTAAGGGTGAGGTTGTGTAGCTAGCAGGGTAGGAGAAGGAAGGGGCAGCTGCTAAGAGGACACAAGGGCTGCTGCAAACCCTGGCTGCCTCCCGTGAGCACCTCCTGGCCCCGGGAGGGAGAGGAACTGGGATCCCGGAGGCAGCGCTGTGCTCCACACCGCAGCGCCGGGTGGCAAAGCAAAACCACCCTCCCTGCATCGTGTGCTGGAAAGCAGAGCGTGCAGCAGGGTGGAGGAATCTTAGTTTGCCGCTCACACTCCTGGTGCTCCCTRGCTTTTGAGTGCACGGCTTTGCAATCTGCACTGCGCTATGCAGAGGCAGCGAACTCGGCGCGTCAGTGTGACACCCGAGGCCAGGTCCGTGCCCCCTCGCAGCCCCACTTGCATGGGCTGCAGTGGCTTTCAGAGCAGCCACAGAGCTGGCGTGTGAGGAACCAGCCGTGTTTTCCTGCGAGCGGCTCTCGCGCAACGTCTCTATAGTAACACAGTGTTTCTTGGCAGCAGAGCTGCTTCCTGCAATCTGCCCCAGCCGGGTGCCTCTGAGGAGGAAGGAAAAAATAGGAGAAAATGCTTTGGCCACTTAGTTTTAGCCACTTATTCTTTTTATGATTCTATTTTTTTTGTGCTCCTGTAGTATATTTAAAGGGAAAAAATGGATTTTTTTTTAAAGGGGATCTTGGAGCCTTCTGGGAGGGACATATTTGACCACTTGACCCGCCTGGAGATGCCTCCTGTTAACACCCCTAAGAGTTCATGGGCAGGTAAGTGCTGCTGCGATCGTGGTGATGGGGGTGATCCCGTGTGCTGGGAACTTGTGATCTTGTTAAATAGAAGCAAGTTGTTGTACGGATAAAAGTCCTTGGGATGTGACCATGYGTTGGTTTGTTCTCTCGTGCTCTGGGAGTTGGGAGGAAATCATCTCGGCCCTGGCTCTGTGCAGCTGACACCTAAGTCAGGAACTATGTGCCGAGGAAGYGTGATTCATGCTCTGGAGTTCTCAGATGTGTCGAGATGTACGGACAGATCAGTGGAAAAATGTGAAATGTCTCATATAAATTGATCATCTCAGGGTGGTTTCCCAGGTGTAAATTCCCTCCTCTGAGGTCTCACAAGTGAGTGTGATTAACTGCTAATTAGTCACTAGTGACTAATTTTGGCTTGAGCAGGCAGGTTGGCTATCTGTGGCAGTGTCACCCTCACTGTGGTGGCCAAGGAATGTATTTATTTGTAGTAGGGAATGTCTTTCCCAAGCAAGTGAATCTCCCAGACCCATGTGGGTCATTGGGGTGTCTCTACCAGGCCCTGGACCCTGTGGTGTGATCTATCATGGCCTGATCATCCAAAACCACTTTGGGGCAGTGCAAACCATCCTCTTTCCACGGTTCCTTCCAGGCACGTGGGCGCAGCAGGCTGCAGTGCCAGCCCGTGCCGTGGGGATGGGAGAGGATTTGGGGCTCTGCTGCTGGGTTGTGCTTGGCAATGTTGAACTCTGCAACCCCGGCTTGTGAGCGGGACCCGTGGCCGCTCCATCTGCGTTGCAGCTTGGTGATTATCAGGAACCGCTTTTTGGTCCGTTTTGCCGCTGATTGGCAGCATTTTGGGGAGACAAATGGCCCGTAGTGCAGAGACACAGATGTATGTATATATGCTGTGGACTTGGAGTGCTGCCCGGGGATCATAGAAAGCAGATGTTGTTAGAGCACGGGCCCTGTGGCTGAGCGCRGGCCCCGCTGCCAGCATCCCGATCCCCGGCTCCGCCGGCTCCCGCGCCTCTGCGGTCTGGCTCTTCCCGGAGCTGGAGCTAAACCCTGCAGGAGCGGGGGGTAAACTGGAGCTGGAGTTAAACCCTGCACGGCCCTGGTGGACTCAGAGGAAAGAAGTACCCATTCATGTAAAGCTAATTTAACAGGATTTCTGGGTCTGTTTTTCTGCTGTTGCTGAAGTGTGATCAAGCCCTTGATTGAGATGCTTTGATTTCTTCTCCATACACAAATCCTAAGATAAGGTATCCTGTGGGATGCTCTCTGCTAGTGGGGGACAGTCTGCAAGCCTAGGATCCTCTTTTGAGGATCTGTCCTGCTGCCCTGGACCCTTCTCTACTCAYTCAACACCCTGCACATTCAGAAGGAACAAGAGTGCTACCAACAATGTGCTTTTGATCCTTGGCATGAGCTTGGTTCCCCAAAGCTGTTTCTTTCAGCAGAGCCCAAGTGCATTGACTTGTCTGGCCCTTGCAAAGRACCCAGCAGCATTAATGAGTGTTCCCACTGGAGAAGAGATGGATTTGGAGAACCGAAACCGCTGCTGCTTTCATGGCACTTGGGGCAGATGGCTTTGGGAGTTGATCTTTGCTCCATCTCTGTTTACTCCAGAGAGCTGGGTAAAAAGTCGAGGGCTTGGGCAAAATCTTTAGATTTGTGTGGACTCCAGACCATACACAAAGCAAAGTGTCTTTGTCTGGGCTTTGGGGCACTTGCACAAGTGTCCCAAACTCCACCAGTGATGGAGTGGGGGACACCGCTTTTCCTTCTCCACTGTTGCTTTATTCAGGCTGAGTAATGCTTGCAGAGAGGATCGTACTTTGCTCAAAGATGTAGAACTGGGCCCAAATTAATGCCTGTTAGGGGCTTTGCAGCAGCCTTAGCCATCCACCCTATAGTCTGAATGGCTTTGGGGTGTCCATGTGAATGGTGCAACTGGGCAGAACTCGGCAGCACCCAATTTTGCTGGTGCTCTGAACATTCGAGGCATGTTTGAACCTCTATCTGTGCCTCTACCTCAGTGGTGCTGAGGCACTTTGAAATGCCCTGGCTGGTAGGGGAAGAGCCTTGGCTCCTTGACCCTGGGTGCAGAACTATTTTGGGAGSAGTTCCTGTGAAAATTGGCCCAAGGAAGCTTTGCCTCCCCAAGATCTAGGAGGCTGAGGTGCTSAGCATGGGGCGTGCTTAGGGCTCCAGTCCCCACTGTGAACATGTGGAGCAGGGGAGCTGTGTTTCCCATGCAGGCTCCAAATGTTCTCCATGGCCATGTCCTCAACGTGCTAAGCTCTTCCAGACTTCTGGCTCTGTGCTGCAGCTCTGCTGCAGATGGGGTGTCAGCAGGAGTCAATTGTGTTTCTGCAGCCTGATGTTCCTCAAGGTGGAAAAAAAAATCAAGACTTATTAAGCCTTTTCTATAGGTATGATCTACCATTAAAGTTAAGGGCTTTCAAAGGGTATATCTGAAAGGAGGACCAAAAGAAAACTACAGAGGAGCCTTATTGGTATTTATTRGGGGAAGGGGAGCTCAGCACTGGGATGGCTTTCCTTTTGGAGTGAGGAGCAGCGTGGTTGTGAAACACTGGAGAGGACGCTCAGCAACTTGGGCCTTTCATGCTACAAGCTATATGTGCAGCTGGAAGAGCTTTAGTCCTGGCTGCCTCTTCCAGGACAGATTAGGAAAAGTAACTGGATCCAGATTTTCTCATTTGGCCTTCCTGAATTCAGAGTGTCTGAAGTCCAGGGGTGGATTGGAGGAGTTGAATGTTGTCCCTTTCCTTAGGGTTGAGTCCTGCAGATGACAAACTGGATGTGGCCAAGAGTTGGGAGCGACTTGAACCTGGAAAACCTGCCCAGTACTTCTAAGAGGTCTCTGCTTTGACTAAACATCAAGCTCTTATCCTCACAAGTCCAGACCCAGGATATCTTGGGGTTGGGAGTGCAAATCCCCTCTGGATTTAGCTGGGAGTGCATGAGCTCTCTTCCTGACATCTAATCTTGCCTAGATCCATCTCCTACAAGCTTCATATACTTTTTTTTTTCTCCTACCTTTCCACCAACACAATCCCACAGCTTTCGGAAAGTTGCTGCCATCTAAATGTTGTAAAAGGGTTGCTCCACAGGCTAGAAGACCTTGTAAAGGGGCCATGCTCAGGGATGCCCTGAGCCTGGCAAAGTTGGTTTGGATTCACAGAGGCCTTTGAATGTGTCTTTGGAAATAGTGATGTTCTTCAAGCTCTTCTGCACAAGGATTGTGCATAGCTTCTAGCTAGTGGTTGAATGCTGAGTAGTGTTGTATGAGCAAGCACCTCCTAGAAAGCTTTCTTGTGTGTCATTAACCTTGTTGGGGGGTTAGTCATTAACTTTGCAAGAGGAGTATTAAGGTCTTCTGTGCTTTGAATTTATTGATAGGGACCAAAGCTGTGAAGCGGGGATGGCTTGATCCTCAGAGCTGGGCTCTAAGCAAGGCTTTGTTGCATCTAGGACTGATCCCTAGAGGACAGCCGGGAGCCCCCTGGATGGCAGAGGAGTCTTCATTCCTGGGGAAATCCACCAGGTTATGGCTCTGTGGACATAGATACCAACCAAAGGCTAGAGAAATGTAAGGAGTGCTATTCAACCATGTGTCCTGGGAAGGGACTGGTTTGTTTTTCATGGCTCTGGGTTTCACAGTGAGGTTTTTTCCTTCTCTCTCTCTCTCTCTCTCTCTCTCCCTCCCCCTCCCCTTGAAATGTAGTCTAGAAATGGAGAGAATTTCCTGTTTCAAGCAAGACACTTTTCAGTCAGCCAAGAATCAGCAATGGCAGATGTGTCAACACTTACATGACCTTTTTCATTAATTAGTCTGCCTCTCTTCTTGCTGGTCAGTTAACAGTTTCCAAATTGTTAAAACTGAATTTCCAGGCCTGGAAGATTCACTTAGTCATTGCTCAGACACCAAAGCTCTTTGGGGATCCCTTTCTCCTAAGCTCCTGTGTTGTTCTTGATGGATATACATGCCTGCACTTAAAACAGACACCTTGGCCTGCAGCATCCATCTGCTCTGGTCAAGGTCTGATGAGAAGGAAAAGTCGTTAAGAGGCTGCTTTAACTGACCTCTTTCACTCAAGTCCTTCCAGGAGGCTCCYAGGAAGATATGAAACCAGCATAACTCAGTGACTACCGCTACTTGATGGGTTTTCTTTCCTGCAGTTGTAAAACATTTATCCTCTTATGCAGACTGCTGCTTCTGCAGAAGCATCCCAGGAGCGAGGAGGGCGAAGGGGGAGGCTGCAGTGGTGTGTACAGGAAAATGAAAACAGATGCAAGGACTTGCTGCAGCTAAACCACTTCAGAAAGTCCTTCGAGTAAATAAACGTGACAGTCTATGTGGGTAAAGAAAGCAAAAGCCTTCTGCCTACGAAAGACTTTGCCTCTCCAACACAAGTCCCTTCCGGAGTTATATTTGGTGGCATATACATGTATGACTTCCTTTTCTGCCCCTCTCATTGTTCTCTATTCTTGTTTGTTGATTAAAAGCAACAGACCTGCGAGCTCTCTCCTGGGTCATCCTAGGTTTCCAAAGGGCGGGCCGGGGGAATGTTCTCTTCCCTGGAGAAGATTAATTGTCCGAAGCTGGTATTTCTGTTCTCAAGGCTAATTTGGCTGGATACTGAACATTCCCGCTCTGCATTTTTAGCGTGTCAAGCGGGCGTCGGGGCCTTGCAGCATCTTCCTGCTAAAAGCGGCCGCTATTCCAGCGCCCTGGCTGCCGGCTCGCGCTGCCGGCCAGGAGAGCTCTCGGCCAGGGACATGCGTGTGCGTGTCCCCACCCTGCTCTTGGCCAAAGGCATCCCTGGGGAATGCGAGGCGTGTCGCTGGCGTGCGCTGGGCGCTCATARCATGCACGTTTAAGGTAACCGCCTGGTGAGATGAGCTCGTCCGTCAGCTTGTGCTCCCTTTCCAAGAGCTAGGTTGCTCGTTAAGGCCTAGCTTCTGGTATCCTGGCACATGCTTTGCAACCTTGGCTCCCCTGTAGCCCAAAGCAGAACTTTGACATCATCGCAGCAAGGATTTCACATATAGAGCACGCTGCTGGCCTGGAGCCCCASATATAAGTGGGAATGCAGAAGGTCTCCAGATGGAGTTGAGAGCTGCTCAGTGGGAGGCAGTCTGGGGCCACCAGAAATTGCAGCCAATCTGTGTCCTGAGGCAGATGTGCCCTGCATGATGTCACTTCTTGAGGAGCTGGCTGGGATTTGGTTCCCTTTGCTAAAGACTTCCTAAAGAAATCAAATGAAAGCAAGCAGTGCAAACTTTGCCCTTTTGAGAGGTCATTTTAACCAAGGGCCAAATTTTATATTCTTCTGGCTGATGATGTTTTTGATCCATATTGGACACTTTCCAGTTGGAGTCTTGCATTTCACTACAACTGTTGACAAAACAACAAAATTATTTTTTTCTCCAGCAAAATAGCTTCTAGATGAAATTATCTTCCCTCCCAACTGTTGTTGGGTTTTTTTTTTTTTAAAAAAAGAGCTGGTCCAGCTTGTTACTGCTGTTGATTGGTTGCTGTTCTGAATGCCTTTGAACAAAAGTCTGTTTGCATGAAGTTCTGCCCAATAATTAAAGGGAGGGGTGGTTGGATTTTCACTTCACCTTCAGGAGTAGTGCTCTTCAAAGGAGTCTGACGTACCCTGCCATGACCTTGTGTGTTTGTGTGGTCTCAACAAAGATATGAACGTGTTTTGTTGCATGTGTGCCATGAAATCTTTAGCTTGTGCAARCATTAAAATGGTAAGACCTGAACAAGCCTTTCTTATGGACCTAGATGACCAAATATTCTAGAAACTGAGATGCTTTTTTGACTAAATTATGACTTGAGTGGTGATAACTGATTGTGCAATTAATTAAATTGGTGACCATGCTAAATATGCTTCTTTCCCTTTCCTGAGGAAAGTCACCTTCATCCTTGGAGTTGTTAAACTGGACTGATCTCCAGACTGCTGAACACACAGGTGTCTGCAGCCTCAGCACTTCTGYACCAGTGCAAATGAGGCCATGTGCTTTGAGATCCAAGGGATTCCATCTGTGAAAGGGAAATACTAGAAACCAGAGGGTCAGCCTTCTGCCCAGTGAAATTCCTTATGGCTGCTGTTGGAGATGATGACTTGCAAGTCGCTGATGGGTTGCAAGCACCTGTGGGTACTTCCAGAATAGTCTGGGGGGCGGGTTGTGGGGGAAATAAACTGTCTTGCAGCAAGATTGAGGTGCCCTGTGGAGACAGAAGTCTGCAGGCTGAACACAGTCATTCCTCCAAGGAACATGTAGGCTGTTTAGGCAAGGATGAAGGTCAGAGGAAATCTTTGCCTCCTTCTCTTTACCACAGATAAATAGAGGCAGAACAGCTTCCATCTTGCAGGATTCTGAAAGAGGATCCATCCTTTGCTCTTTACCTGATGCAGAATGCTTAGCTACAAGTCCTTCATCTGAGGAAGCATTTGTTGAAGTGCCKCTGGCTAGTAGACCAGCTCTTTGCACCTGGTTTGTGTGCTGCCCTTCAGCCCACCTTCTGTGTGCTGGGCTCTGGAGGGTGGAGTGCGTGCTGGAGATGACCACTGTCACTGATGGGACAGATTGGCCTTGAGAATGTTTTACCATAAGCTTCCTGGTTGAGTTGGCTGGGTCTGCAGGCCTGCCTGGCTCTGCCCAGCTGTGCTGCACAGCTCCTGTGGCCTCCAGCCAGCTCCAGAACATAGTGTTGCTACCTAAACCTGGATGGAAGCGTTTGCTTAAGGGCAACATGGTCTTTCCCAGAGCCTGTCACAGCGTCACTGGGTGCTCCAGCTGTTGCCTTGCCTTGCTGTGAGGGAAGCTATAGGACCTGAAATGTTTGCTTCAGGTTGGCCTTTGTGCTCAAATCAAGAGCCAAGCTTTCCTACACATGGCTCACACCTCTGGTCTGGGGAGTGGATGTTTCTCACTGAGGATTACCCCTCAAATTAAATACAGATTCCCTCTTTTTCTGCTTTCACACCCATAGGGTGGGGCTGTCTGGTTATCTTGGTCGTYCTGGCTCTTGTTCCAACTGTGAATCAGACCAGGATGCTTGATGAGAAGTATATGCTTTCTCCTTTAATTCTAGATTTAAACTTTATAGTTTTGCATGCAAGCGGAGAAGCCCCTTAGGATTAGAGTGTAAGATGCACTGAAGTAGATATTGGAGAGAGTTTCTCCAGTAGCCACTTGGAAAGTGCTAGTATGAACGTGCTGAGGCAATGTTTGAGTTTCCACTGAACCACTCGGTGTCCTGATTTGAGCTCTCCTCAAACTTGTGCYTGATCCATCCAGTGCAGGGAGCTTGGCTAAGGCTATTGAGCCAAATTTGAATCCAGGATGCAARCCATCCTGGGAAACCCGTGCCATCCGTTCTTCTCTTGTTCATAGATTGCTACAAACAAATGCGTCTTTTAAGCGTCTGTTGAGCTGAATTGCTTCATAGCGTACCTCTATAAAGGAGAAGTATTTGGCTTCCCTGGATAATCACCTTTGTCTCAGTGAAACACTGCTGGGATTGGGGATAACAAAARGGAGAAAAGGAACAGGAAGGAGGACAGTTAATCCAGAGCATCCTTTTGGTTCTTGAGGGATGCAGAAAGTCATGTTTATCTCATGGGAATAACGTACTTGCTGAGTCCTCAGCTGGTCAGAAGCTCATTAATGCTCAAACATGATGTTACGGCTGTTCTGTATGACAAGGCTAGAATTGAATACTTGCTGTATGGACATGCTGGAGTCGCTGCATGCATTGGTCCTGTCTTCACTTCTGTGAGATGTGTGTTCCCATCCATGAGGTGTAGTTTTCCTTGGAACTGTGCTCTAAGTTTAATTAGCTGGATAGAGCCAGCTTTGGTGGTATTAGGTAACTTGAATGAGRCTCAATAGAAATTACTCTTAGTGGTTTGTGTTGGCTGACAGCAGGATCTTGCCTATCAAGCTAAGTTTACTGCTGAGGCTAATAGCACAGTAATTAAGGTTAAAACAAATATTAATTTGAAGCTGTGCCTGTAACTTGAATCACATACCTCTACTTCTGATCTTTATTTTAAAACCCCTGTGTGTTGTTTGTGCTGTGTGTGTTTGATGGCAGCTGGTCTTGTGGGCTGAGCATGAGCCAAATCCTCTGCTGTTGTAAAGCTCTGACTTGATTAACGTGTCACTGATTTATGCTGCTTGAGTATCTGGTCCAAGTTTCCCTGCCATGTTACTATAAACTCCATTCCAGTGTTTGCTGAAGATGCTGTTTGATAACCAAATGTACAGCTGCTTTGGGGATACTACTTGTCTTTCTGTGTGTCACTGTTTTTATTTTTCTGGGTGTTATGGAAGAGCTACACTMCCAAAAGGTCTGATCTTCTGACTGGATCGGAATCCTTGCTCTATTTCAGCATCTTCCTGTATCTGAGCTTTCATGTTAAATGCAGGTGTTTAAACCTGAGGCAGGTATGTCCTCTCTTCCCTAGAGCTGAAATATAGTGTGTTGAGGCATGAGACACCTACAAAGAGAGAGTCCATGCGAGCAGTGCTCAGCAAAGGAAGGACTAGGGCAACAAGAGCCTCTGGAGGTGGACTGTACACCATGTTTCCATGTACCTGCGGAATCAGGTCTAAGTTATATGTCCTAGTGAGAGTGGATCTTAAGTCTTCAGCCCAGTATCAGCTGTGAGTTAAGCCTCAAGTCTGTAGATGCATTAGCTAGAGCTTGTCTTGTTCCCCACAGCATGTCCTGGACTTTGGTTCACTTGCAAAGAGTAAATGTGGCACAGATTTTTGTGAAGCTGGTGGATTGTTAGGTGTAAGATGGGTTTGGAACACAACCTTGTGTACATGCCATTGTGTGTTGAAGCCAAATGGGTGGCTGATGAGCATTTTGGTTGTAGCGAGTAACTGAGATATTAGCCTGGAGAAACGCCTCGAAAGGTGCTGACCTTGCTTGTGGTTTGTTTTTGACTTGCTCTGTGACTAGGCTAAACTTAGTCTTGGTTTCTATTCCTACAGGTGAGGGTGGACAGAGGGCAAGTGGTGCCCTGTAAGGGGGAAGCCTTGCTGAAAAAAACTCCTTTCCCTACATTTAAGTACTTAACCTGAGCATGCTGCCTTACAGAGCTCTCCTGCTGTGGGAATATCATGAACTTTTGACTCTTTCTGACTAATACTTAAAGCTGTTATCCCTCCCTCTCTGCCTTCTCCTGCCAGCCTGGTTTGTCTCTTTCTTAATTTTCATGATTTCATCTGATCCTGATTCCAACCCAGCCCTCCCTGTGTGCAGAGTAACCATAGTGTTCTTTAACACCCAACACTGGGGTGTGGTGTATGTTTTATGCGTTTGTATTATTGGAGTATATTGGAGTATTGGAGGCACTGAAGGTAGAAAGGAGGGCTGGGTTGGAATCAGGATCAGATGAAATCATGAAGCCCAGCAGGTGTTTTCTTGRTTGTTCCTTCCCCTTGTCTCTTATTCTATGTCTCAGGGGGCTTAAAGACTAGAGCACATCTCCTCAAATCCCTTCAGAGGAACTGTGGAGACCTGGCCTCATAGGCCAGGTTTTTGACAGGCAGATCTTCACCTTGCTGAAGACTTGTCTGGTTGTCCATCTGAATGGAGGAGTCTGGTGCCGTCTCTGAGCTTTAGGGGGATAGCTTAGGACACCCTGATCTTCATGTTACCACTGGCCTGCAATGCCACACAGGTTTTCATTTATTCAGTTGCTATTTTACTGAAGCGTAGACATTCAGCAAGGAAAAATGCATCATTTGCAGCAAACACAGAAAAGTGTTTGTGCAGAACTTGGTTTATTTCCTCTCAATCGAAGGCTATATCTACATTGAACATCTACCAGATATGCTACTGAATGTCTATCAGCAGATAGAGCTGAGCTAGCTTTACTGTAGCTACCTCGGCAATGTGGCTGACAGGAAGCCCCGTGTGAGTTGGCTCACACAATATTTCCTGTGTGAGGTTTGCAGCCTGACACAGGGCTCTGCTGGTACCTGGGGCTTGCTGGAGCTCTTCARACTGGATGAGGCTGGAAGGGAAGGGTTTCCCACACAAAGCTTTTCCTTCTATTCAGATAGAGCTTTTTGMGTTTCAGCTTGTGCCCGTTGCTGCTCATCCTATCACAGGGTACCACYGAAGATATTCTGGCTCCATCCTCTTGGCATCCTCCTTCAGATATTTATACCCATTCAATATATTTTCCCTCCTTGGTATTCTCTCCAGGCTGAACAAGCTGAGCTCTCAGCCTTTCCTTCTGCATCTTGGTAGTGTTTTGCTGCACTTGCTCCAGTAACTCCTGTGTTGGGGAGCCCTGAAGTGGACACAGTGCTCCAGATGTGGCCTCACCAGGGCTGAGCAGAGGAAAGGATCACTTGCCTCAACCTGCTGGCAATGGCTTCCCTGATACAACACAGGATACTATTGACCTACCTGCTCACAAAGGTGCGTTACGAGCTCGCCGTCAACTCATCTCCCAGTGCTCCATCAACTCCCAACCAGTGCTCCCAGTGTGTYGTCGTCTTTCTGGCAGGTCAGTCCAAACACTGTTTTGGTGCTTGGTCTTGTTCCTCCCTCTTGTACAGAAGTTGTGTTCAGGGAAGGGATGACAGCCAAGCCAGGAACTGCTGGTGTGTGCGTGTGTGTGTGTGTATATATATATATGTATATAATACACACACTTCTGTGCATGCATGTATATGTGTATATATGTATATATGCATATAAGTGTGTATGTGTATGTATAGTATGATACTGACCTGAGCTTTGCCATGGAGGTGGGCATAAGCCCTGCAGGAAATATTGGTTATGTCTGCCTGAGAAATCTCCATGGAAAATAGTATATTGGGCAATTTCCAGTGAGGAATGGCAAATCTTTCACGGGAGGTTGGCTAACATCTTAGGAAAATTATTTCTGGGAAAAGTGATTAGTGCTTGTACTTTAGTAGCACTAARACCAGTGTTTAGCTCTGACTGCTCTGCTGCTCTGCTGCTGTGTCAGACAGCTGAAATAGAAACCAAATGAGAGGATGATGTTGGATCAAGGAGCCTCATAATGATTTTTATTGTTACTGTTTAAACTTAAGTGTGAAATTTGCGGCAGAGGAACTGGGGGGATGAAAGTCTTCAGAAGCGTGGAAAATTCCTTGGCTTTTGGGACATCAAAACAAGACACCCTGTGACAGTGATTGTGGTGACTGTACTTGGGGTCCTCTTTCTTCTGTGCATCTCTTGCCACCACACTGGCCAGCTGCTGACTGGCAGAGGTGCTCTCTGCTCATCTCCAAGACAGCCGAGTGCTGGGGCATTCTTTCAACATTGAGTCAGACACCATGAGAAAGCACAGTCCTGTGGGACTTGAAAGCAACAAACACCAATATTTGCAGTGGGACTTCCAGCAAGCCTACCACAGGAATGTTCCTCATCTGTGTGACAACCTGTTGGCGGAAAAAGGCATCACCTCAATGCTGCACAGAACAAACAGGAAAACTCTTTGGAAGGCTCCAACTCCATGAAGATTTCAGCGAATATGTTGCTTTGCACATGGGAATAGCATCTGACTTCAATGGGAATGTCTAAGGGGTAAAACTGTGTGTGACTAAGCTTTCTGCAAGGCTCACAACCAGCCTTGCTCCAGTACAGTCAGTGTGAGCTGTGGGAGGTTAGTGAAGGCTGCTGAAATAGAAGCTGCATTGAAATGACTCCCTAGGCCAGCTCATTTCCAGGCAATGTGGATCAAAAGTGAAGCTCAAACGACGGTAWTTGCAAATATTTATTTACAAAAACAGGAGGTATCTTTTTTAATTTATTTTGATCTCCAGAGTAAAACAGACTGTAAGACTTCCAAAGGATTTTAGCTGTGAGTCAAGGTATATGATCCTATTGCAACAGTTTTAGTATACTTATATCTGTGTGCCTATAAACCTCATCAGAAATAAAATCTGAGAAACTGCAATGCGATATGATAGTAGCGAGGTGCATTTTGTATGGTTGAGATGGACACTGATAGAAGCTCCTAGCTTGTTGCTATTGGCAGTCATCAATCAGATGAGATATGAGGAGGGGCAAAGTGGCACAATGCTGCTTGTGGGGATGCTGGTACTGGGACAGATTATTATTGTCCTTGGGATGTGGTCCAGCTCAGGATGTTTGAGCACTCTGTGGAGCAGCAGTGGTGGTTTCTCCTAAGGGCAACTCTTTCCTGATGATTCCTGGTGGATGTGGGGAGGTGAGGATCTTGTTCCTTGGCAGCTGGCCTCAGGGACTTGAGGTTATGAGCTGGTATCCAGGTAAAGCCCATTGGGTTGGTCCCGCCAGTAGTGAAAGCGCCATGGATGATTAGAGAGAAGGCTGAACCAGAGAAGAAAGAATGAAGGAGCCAATCTCTGTAGAGGTTCTGGAGATGTTTATGGCTGTGGGTGAAGGGCAGTCAGATGCTCATGGGCAGAGAGCTGGCCTCAGCTCTGCAGTGCCTTTTACTGCTTCCCTAAGCTGTGAACTGCATGTTGCCTTGTCTGGGGAAAGCTTCCTGCGGGATCCTTCCAGCTCTGTAACTGCCAAACACACGAGGGACAGGAAATAGGGTCTCAGAAGGATCTACAGGGATGAGTGTCTCCCAAGACTGTTGCCTGTCCTCTAGAGAACAGTTGTGCATAAGCCAAGCACATGAAAGAGGACATGGCAAAACCCTGAGATTTCCACTGCTGAAGACTGAGATGTCTGCAGAAGACAAATGCAACTCTATGCAGAGTAGAGAGCTAGTGAATTTTTATATATGTATATATATATATTTCAGCTTTTCAGGGATCAAAGTTAAGTTTCTCATGCCAAGAGGGGATTCCAAGTAGCTCATCTGAAATGTGTGGGAGGAAAATCAAAAGTGATGGGATCTGGTGCTGACCACATCAATGCCCTGACACAAAAACAGGTGTGTCATAAAAGACATAGGTATGGGGCAGGTTGTTGGTCTGCTTTTGATTTCTGTTCTAGCCGAAGATAAATTTTTATTTTTGGAAACATCTTCATCTTTTTCTTTTAAGAAGGCACTTCTGAGGAAGAAAACAAAACAAAAACAAAACAAAACAAAAAAAATGGACTGCATAAACAGCTCTGAGATTGGCAATTGTTCCAAAATCCATTTCTGGATTTGGTTCCATATCCATTTCTGACATTTTTTTCCCTGGATTTAAAAAAAAAAAAAATCTTTGCTCTTTGATTCCTCAGTTCAATGTGCAGTATTCAGTTTTTCAAACAAGCTCTCTGGGAATCCATCCTTAGCTACCTGAGCTTGCTGTTCCCTCCATTGCTCATAGGCTGTGCAGGAAGGGATCCTCTTTGGAGCTACGGTGACACTGCCCTGTGTTACAGAATACAGAACACGGGGCAGAGTTCTTGCGTTCCTTCCCTGTAGCCCTGTGATTTGTAGAGTCGTTACCACTGGATTAATATAAGGTGTATTGTATTGCAGAGGTGATGGATTTTGTACCTGTTTTACCAGGATAGGGCAGATATCCAAAGCCTGCACATCTGGATATTGGGCGTCCTTCCCTAGCATGCAATTCAGCCTGAAAAATACACTCAAGGCAAAGGAAAAGAAAGGTTCTCATGGTTTGGGGACTGAAAGAGTAAAGACTGCCTGAATTCATACAGCAGTGTTATAGAAGTTAAGCCATCTGGGATTTATTAAGAAAATCCAAACTGGGAAGGGGATTATTAGGGAGAACTCCAATCCCAAGGAGAGCTTTAAAGCCTGTGGAAATGGCAGTGCCAGCAATTCGTGTAGGGGCCCTGGGAAGTGGAGGATGAACTGGCTGATCCACTTGAACCATCCTGCCAGCCTAGCATGTCTCATCTGATGCTTTGTTGTGATTCTCGTGCTGCCCAGGCTCACAAAGCGCCCTTTGTGCAGCCCGCGGCACCACTTCCTCTTTGCACCAAGTGGAAATCGTGCGGCCACTTATTTTTCATGATCTTGTTCCTGGCCGACAAAGAGGTCGAGTCCTCCCCGAAGATACGTGGTGCTCCTAAGGGACAAAACACATAAAAAGCAGCAACATTATGGCTCAATGCCAGATGCTGGGGATCTGAAAGGGTGGTTCTTCTGGCCTGAGGCCCCTTTTCTCACTTGGAGGAAGATTTTCTCTCTGTTCGGACTTATTTTTAGAGAGGCAATTGAGGGAGYGAAAGGTGAATTGACTGACGCTAATGTCCATGAGGCAAAGCAGAAACGAAACGCAGGACTGGAGCAGGCTGCTCGGAGCTGTGGTAGGCTGTGCTGTGTGCCCAAGTCACCCATGAGAAGGGAATTGCAGTGCTCTGTCCCTGTGTGGCTGGCACCGGGTTCATATGTCAAATGCCTCTTGGGCAGACATGTCTGCAGCTCAGTATTTTTGCTTTTCCTCCTCCAGAGTCTCACAGTTAACTGGGAAAATATTATTCTTCAAACTCCTCTGCTAATTCTACCAGCTTCAACTGAGCGAGCAGAACTCCAGGTCATCAAGCAGCTGGTTGCCAATTGCTCCAGTATTATGATTCCCTCTGCTCCAAGCACAATGCATTTCACTGTTCCTACTATCTGTAATCCCCATTTGTGTCACACTGAGACTGGATTACTCACTTTCTGTTGGCACTGAGGCCATGATGAACGCTCACTGCATAAGAATGGTGTTTTTATTTTCCATGTATCTTCGGCCTTTTGTACAAAGGCTGTCCTGAAATAACCTTAATATGCTGGCTGTGTGCTGTACATGTTTAGGAGAGGGAAAATGCAGCTAATCTCAAAATGGACTTCAAAAGTCTCTGCTTTGCCCTCACTGGAGAGTGGGCGAGTGTAGGGAATTGGCCTAAGGCAGGATTGCACCGTGTGCTGCTGGAGACACGATGCTCATCCCCAGTCGTGCCACAAGCAATGTGCTGAGGCAGCCAACAGGGGCTGCTAGGTCTTCTCGGGTTCTTTGCTTGTGGGAAGGCATCACTCTGTTCTTGATGACAGATACCACTTTTGTTTCCTGTCCTGTTCACCTTTGCAGGCAGCCGATCTGTCAGGTCAGCTGGAAGTACAAGTTATTGCCATTGTCCATGGATGGAAGGGATTTTGAGAGCTCAAAGAAGAATAATGCGAGTGGTGTGGTGGTATCTCTCCTACCTGGCAAGTTTTATCAAACTTGGTATTGGAGATGTCAGGAGTTCCCTGAGGGTTAATTAACAGATAGATGTATATGTGTGCCTCTGCCATGGAAAAAATCTATTTTTGCAAAARTAAGTGAATGAGAGAAGAGCTCCAGCATGCTGTATATAATGTGGTCATTGTAGAGGAGAYGATGCTAAAAGCACGGGCAGAATGATCTTTATTTTCTAGAACTGTGCTTGGGCAGCATTGGTCTGAACAAGTTGTTCTGACTTCCTTTCCTGYGCCTGCAAGGAAGGTGAACTCATGTTGCGAAGAGGTCTTGGTGAGATGGGATGTGTCACCACCTGGAGATGCCGGCCTCTCGCTGTAGGTCCCAGCAGGAGTCCAGGAGGCTGGTGTGGGCTGGATACCCTCTATGGAATGGCTGGTGTTGGAGGAGCCTCGCACAGGTTGGTGAGGCCAGGACAGCTTTTTTGGGCACTGAAGCTATGGCTCAAAACTGGAATCATCAATCAGGTGTCAGGTGAAAGTCTGGAGATCAGCAGTAGGGTGCCTGTGAGTGTGGGAACTGGAGTCCAAAGGTTCAAAGGCTCAGAAAACAAAACTGGATGTATTTGCACTGTCTCTGGGTTTGACTGTGTGACCACTGGAGCCTCCAAACAGTGGGAGCTCAAGCAGGGGCTGGAAGCATCTGGGCTGCTGGGCAGCAGTGGGGGATAAGGAGTGCATGGGGTCAGAGAAGCAGCCAGGGCTGTGGGCTSGTGGGCGTCTGGAGACTCCAGGGACCATATTGTGGTGCTTGCTTTACCCATGGGCTGTKCAGGGGAGGGAAAGGAGGCTGTACCCCTCCCTTCCAAACCAGGGCCGTGCTTGGCTCTCAGGTGAAAGGAAGGTATTCCCTGCCGGGGAACTCGCTAGAGCTGCAGCCCAGATCACACCTCTGTGCACGGCGCATTTCTGGTCTGCAGCTCCCTGACTTCATGAGCAGCAGTGGCTTTTCAGAGGCAAAAGGTTTGGAGAGGCTGCAGTGGGGGACACCGAGAGCAGTTGAGAGGCGGATGTGGAGCCACATATGAACATCTTGTCCTTTGCGTCCTACTTTGTCTGTCGTTTTGGAGCACAGGCCATTGTGTCTCCAAGGGGAAAAAATCCGCAGAAATTCCATGGACTCTTCCCTGGCCATCAATATAGTTTCTGTTTTCCAGAGAGACAAAAAAGATCCCTTTGTCCCAGAGCTGAAAGAAATAGCCTAGTCCCACTGACTCCCTGAGATCTTAATGTCAATTATTTGCCTCCTTGTATTTTCACACAAACAAGCGCTTTCCCTCAAATGTCTGTGCTCCGAGGCTGCTTCCCTGGCCGGGTATCTGCCCTTGCTGGGGCACGGGGCTGCGTGCCCGCAGGATGCCCAGCCTGGCCGGCTCTTTCCCCACCACAGGGTTTATTCTGGACAGCCGTGGGATGCGCTGRACCTAGGCCAAAACCTGCTGAAATGGATGTCTACCTGGCAAAGGCTTTTCCAATGGGGACACGGGCGCAGGTCTAGCTGGAGCTTCCCACAGCAGACCTGGGGGGAGCAGGAAAGGCAACTAAAGCCTTTGGAGGAGGAAAAGAGCAGCTTCTCAGCTCTTGGGTCTCAGGACTGTTGCTTGTCTGATAGTAGGGCCAAATCCTCACTTGCAGACTTGAGTGTCACTCCAAGGACGCCGCTCAACTGTTCCTGGTTGACACCAGTCTGGCCCAGTGTCTTTCTGCCCTTGCCTGGGCATAGTCCATCCTGCTCCATAGTCCCTCGCGTTCCCACCAGGCTGGGCTCAGATGTTCCCCTTGTGCAAGTGACCATCAAACTAAGAGCACTGCACAGATTGCAGCGGCTGAGAAACTGCCCTTTCCTTTTTAATTCCTGTTTCTACGTACACCCTAGAATGTAGATGTATCGGATGTATTGTGAAAGGCTTTTGTTCTGGAGGCCTCTTTCTTTTTCTCTTCTCCAACTTGCCACCTCCCCATTTCTCTCTTTTTTTAAGAAGAAAAATAAAAAGCGAAAAGGAAGTGCTGTGTCTCAAAAGTAAAAATAAATGAGATCCTGACGTTGCCAGCAGTGTTTCTGTGGTTATTGTTCATTCAGCTGTGCTGCACACGTGTGCTATTCAGTGTTCCCATTCCCCTTCTTAACCATGTAACCTAATATATCACTGGGCTTATTGTAAAACATGTCCTGTAAAACTTGGAGGATGCAGTACCCACAAATTACCACTGCTGCAGGAATGCTAACTTCTGGCCATTTTTTATGTCCCCTCATAAATTTGTGAAAATTCCTGGACCATTAGGGCAGAAATTTATTTCTGCTAACTGAATGCAGGTATTGGGGCTAAGGCAGTGTTTGGCAACGTGGCTCTCCTGGAACGTGAGGCAGTGAAGGGATGTGATCCATGCAGGATCATGCATTGCTTTCTCACCTTGGCACCTTGCAGAAGCCTTTGGGAGGATGTGGTTGTGTCTGCTGGCCTGGGGCAGGATCTCGGCTAATCGCTCTCATGTCATCTTAGTTCACCCAGTGGTTCAACTTTGACTTGAAGCCCTTTGGAGGCAACGGACAGGCATCTTTTAACTCAATTGAGTGTTAGGGCAGGTGTATCTAGGTATAAAGAGATAAAATATTTGCTAATCCATATTTCTTCTGTTAGTTTTTCCCCCTGTGTTCTTGACTCCAAGAGCTTCTATAAAAGACAGGAACTCACATGGGGATCCCTGGTTCCCAAATCCTCTTTGAGGCCTCTTCTATTGATCTCTTCCTCTGCTAGCCCTTTCCAAGCTGGCGATGAGCCCTTCCAGTCTTTTTTGTACGGCTTCTCGATTGACATGTATAGGGAGGAGTTTGAGTTGGAAGCAGTTTATGGAGAATTTCAAGCAGCAAAGTCAGATGAATGAATAAAGGCTAGTTTTGTTGCTCTTATCCTTTCATCAGCTTTGTTCAGTTTCCAGCAGTTCTTTTCATAGTTGCTGTTCCATCTGGCTTGCCAGTGGGGRTCAATTTAAAACCCCACTGAAGACAGGACTGAGCTGCTGTTGAGTTKTAGAGGGATGGTAAGGTCTAAAGTTGACTTTTCTTTTGGCAAAATACAATTCGTTTCTCAATGTTGCTGAAAAATGTCCGGACAGGAACCTTAAAGGGAGGAAAATCATGTTCTGAAAATTCCCCAGTAGCACAGGCTAAGGGAAGACCTAATAAATCACAGCATTAAGATATACTCCTTTGCAGGTTGACTTATTCAAACATCAGTAAAATCCCACCTGGCTCAGTGTAATTGTAATATTTTACACATTTCCTACTGCAAATCTCCCTGAAGAGGTTGGGTTTGTGTTTTCTCCACACAGTGCACTGATGTTTAAGGTATTTAATCTTTCTATCCAGTCTTTTCCTTCTGCTTCTGTGCTGGTCACACTGCAGAAGATGGTGTGTGTGAGCTCATGAAGGAACTCGCACTGCTCTTGTCCTTGGGGCATGGGACAGACATGGGGCAGGCTTTGACGATACAGTGGCTATGTATGGCACAGCACTAAAAAGTCTGGGTGAAGGGTGGGGAATAAAACTGCAGAGCTCAAAGTTTGCTCCAATCTGATCTGTGCCCAAAGCACTAGCGTTCATCGGTTCATCAGTGACTCTTTCTACTGTGGAAAACTCAATATAATGGAAATGTCTTTCTTACCATAACAAATCTGTTATCTCAGGATGAGTCTTGCTCTTATGGTGGGATTTAGGTTTAACCCATGCTGGCAAAGGAGCCAGAGCACATGCTGAGGAAAAGATGCTTAACTAGTTAGGGAAACCCAAGTCTACAAGAATGGTAGCGATCTCTTTCCAGCTCCACATCCGCATTTTTCAGCACCAAATGTCTATTTGGCTATGGTGGAACTTTGTCGTTTAATGGAAAATCTCATGTCAGTGAAAAACATCATGATTTCCATCCAAAGCCCAAGAAGATCCTTTCTGCTGACTCCAGTGCATGCTATGGATTGGCCTTGTGCTATGGGAACGYATATGCCTTGCAAGTTAATTGAAAGGGACTTGCTTGCACTGAGCTGATTCCCAAATCCAGAATAAACTGAAAAGCTGCTGCTTCTCCAGCCTGGTTTTGGGAGACCATTTGTTCCYGTGAGCAGAATGTCCCAGCTGAGAATATGGCAACCATATGGCCAAAGCCAAATGAATAGCAACCACAGGTTGGGGGCCTAGAGCATGTCAGCAGGGGCTGGCTTAAAAACAAATGAAAGCACAGGAGAAAAAAATAGCTGCAATTATTGTGAGCTTTTACAGAATATAAAATAAAAGGCTTATTATTTCAGAGTTCTCTTTGCAACATGTAATTTCATTTCCTCTTCGTTTGCTTTTACTACTTGTTCTGGGTACTGTCAGAGCAACCTGATTTATAAGTGACAGCGTTGGCTATTTTTCAGGCAAGTCTCTAAATATAAGAGTGTGAAAATTGTCCTGCTGCCAGCAAGTCTCTTAGAAGTAAAATTCACCCAAGCTGTAGCATGAAGCAAACCRTTGGGTGTTTTATGGCTTAAATGTCTCATTAAAAGCAGCCTTCCCTCCTTTCTCTTGAGAAACTGTCTCTATTAGGTTGAATACCTTTACCTGTACTAGGAGAAAAAATAAACAGTGGCTGTTACGGTGCTATTTCCCTGCTACCAGCTCCCTAGTGTGCCATCAGTAGAGACTTGCAGATGACTAGGAAAATGTTTATTGACCAAGGCTTTTAGCAGCAGAACTTTGCTTATGGTTTTCTTTCAAAATCATGGGAGAAGGTAGAAAGAAAATCTGAAAAAGATGCATAACATGGTGGAGACTACACAGCAGAATGGCCTATAGGGCTAATTTGAAGTAACTTATTAACAGTCTGAAAATTAGGGAAAGTCGTATTCAAACCAGTTTGGGCCTCAACAAAATGCAACCAGTTTTTCATGTTTTATATGTTAATAATGTAAAAGTTATGCGTAATGTTACTTCTGTACAGCTGTATAGGTGTGAATGTGGTCTTCCTCTTTGCCTGAAAAACTCATGGCAATATTAATTGCTTTTTTCAGGAAACMAAGTTAGACCTTTGCCTATGAAGGTCTTGAAGTTTAAGCATTTGATTAGGATTCAAAACTAGTCATGCATTCCCCAAATTTTTTTTCCTTTGAAACATAGCAGTCTTAGTTCTTCTTGGTGACTTTTACTGCAAAGCTCTGATAATACCCATTTTTATTCACTGSTTCACAAAGGATCATTGTTTGAGGAGATTTTTCAGCTTAATTTTCTAAAGTGTGTGACTGTGGTGTCCAAAAACTGTTGTGAGAATGATTTAGTAGTCCGGTTAGGCTGAGCTGGCTGGAGCTCTGCATCACAGACCAGTGTGAAGGGACTTGAGTTGGTTCATAGCTCTGGTCAAACTGGGCAGGGATGGTGTCCCCCGCTGTGTCCAAAGATTTTTGGGATTGGATTCTAGACTGAGAGAATTTGCAGATGCTAAGAATGAACCCAAGGAAAGGTTCTGCTCTGTGGGGCCTGGGGGCAAAGCTCGCTGGTGTTTTGTGTTCTGGTATTGAAAATGGTTGCGGTCTCTGCACAGACCAAAGTTCAGAGACTGCTCTTGGTTTTCACACTTGATTGCAAGTTGCCCCMGAGGATCTGGAGGACAATGTGTAGTGAATTCCCTTGGCATTAACTTGAGTGTAAAGAGTATGTCCTCCAGCTTCTGGGAAGCTGCAGTGTTCCTATGAACACAGGGTATGGAAGCCTGGAGACAGGGACTTTGTGTGGGCCTTTGGAGCCCCAAGACTCTGGGAAAGTTTCAGAGGAGGTCTAGAAATCCCAAAGAAAGGAGGATTGGAGGGTCCCTTAAGTGGCAGACTGGAAAGGTTTCAGCATTGGAGAGGTCTGAAGATCTGTCAGACAACACATTTTCAGGAAGGACRGCTGCAGGTGTAAGATTGGTATTCTTGTAAAATATAATGCTCGTRTGTATATGTATGTGTCTTAAAAGTGAGGCTGTCCTCAAACAACCCCCACTTGACATAAATAGGACCAAAATCTGGTGAGGTATGAAGTTACAAAGCTGCAGTCTGATCTGGAGCTGCCCTTGGCCTGCAAGACCAGACAGGTTTGTCCTCCCCTTGCAGATTTTTTTTTTTTCTTTTTTTTTTTTTAAATACAAGCCGGTCTAGCAGTCTGCTCTTCTTGTGCTTGGGCCTCCTTGTGAAGGGGCGCTGCACACGCAGGCCACTCCAGGAGCGAGGCGGAGCCGCGCTCCGCTGCATTCCTTCATTCCTGCACGGCCAGTGGCTGTAGATGCTGCTGCTGCCTGCCAGCTTGGGTGGATGCTGCTGGAGCGTTCCTTGTCTGCTGCCCATGAGGGTTAGATCAGACTCCTAAATTATTTTGCTTAGATACCATTCCCATGATGACAGTAAAAATCTTTCAGCCGTTGTTTGCCTTTTTTTTTCTTTTTTTTGGGTGGACAGGATTTAAAAAAGCCAACAGCAGGGTGTTTTTATGGTCCCTGTCCAAAAGCTATAGTGTTCAAGGCCATCTTTGGAAAATATCCAGGTGGGAGATTTTTTGTCTTTCTGTTCCAGAGCTAGTACTTTCCAGTGAAGATGGCAAATTCAGCACTGCAAACTGTTTTTTKGGGGGGATGGTGGTGGTGGGGGGAAACACACCTGTGTCTGTAGGGACTGGCTTAGCTCAGATGTTCCCAACTGACCTAGGTGAAGAGGACATTGAGGTTKTTCTGTAGAGGCACCTGGCAAGACAAGGTGCTTTGATGCCCTTTGCTGTTAAGTCCTGTTATCACTCATGCTAGACATTTGCCGGTCTTGCTACTGCAGGCAGGATCTCTCTCAGCTGGACATTTGTTTATTGTTACTSCAGGAAAGGGAATCCATGAATTCTAGCAGCATAGTTAGTTTGTGAGACCTGACAAGAGCAACTCGTGGGGTGCGAGTGCAGAGCCTTGTGCATCCTGATCGTCTCTTCTACACCTACAGATGAGGGTGCAAGACTTGCATCCTGAGGGAGCAGGAATCCTGAAAGACCTGTTTAGAGAAAAGCTCAAAGAGATGGTTGTTGGGGAAGAAAATGTGCTGGAAGCAGAGACAAGGGGAAATTGCTCTTGGGGGGGAAAAACTTCTTGGCTCTCACTGCGGCTGTGGGAACTCGCTAGGCTGGTGCCTGTGGTGTACGTGACAGTGATGCTTCCTCAGCAGTTTGGTTGCAGAGGGCTGTACAGCTTGGACCGATAGCTTCTGACAGCAGGCCAGGACATGTGGTGCATGGGAGGCCAAAATCAGGCTCCGGACAACCCCCTTCAACTGAGTGTGCAGGGGAATGCAGCATGTGTGACTTGGACAATTTCCTAATGGCATCTCGTAGAGCGTCGCTGACACTGAGCTGGTCTCTGTTATGAGGCAGGCTGTACTGAGATTGTTTGTCACAAACTATGGTCTGGCCAGCATGCGGCAATCCCATCGTGGGTGCCCTGGACATCTTGCAGKTGAGAATCCGGAGCTGGCATCAGCAAGGGGTTGCTGTTGGACCACTTCCTATTGGAGTAGTTCATGAGTAGATATCTAGATATCTCATCTTGAGCAGCTTCTGATAAATCCTAGTCCAAATTTAACAGAGCACTTGCAATAGCAGGCAATAGTTCTGTAACTACAGCTGGGAGGAAATGAAGTGCAAGCAGTAAATATTGGATGGTGGCTGAAGGTCCCATCTCATTGTGCTCTGAGATGCTGTCATGGCCCTTGGCATCTTTTCTGCAGTGATCTGTGTTGCTATATGGAGTCTGCAGTAATGCCACGGCATTTGGCTGCCTCTTCTCAAACCTTATAGTGCAAATGCTGAGCCATTTCTGTGGTGGCCTCCATGAGGGACCTAGCCAAGCAAAAGCATGGAAATCTTGATTTTTTGGGATGAGTCCTGTGTTGGCAGTGTCATGCTCATCTCTCCTCTGATCACTGTTGGTTTGGGACAAGTTGAGATGAGGTAGGAGAAAAACACCTGGGGTTTGTGTTGTCACTAGCCTCTGTCTCTACACTCCAGGGCAGGCAACTTGCATTCAGATCGTGGGATCTCATGCCTCATCTCAGTGCTTTTTCCACCAGAGCGCCCAGTTCAGGCAAATAACTACCTGGCAAAGCTCCCTTGGCCAGTATCTAAACAGCCTCCCCTGTGACTCTGTCACCAAACGCTCCTGTCTTATCAAATGCCCAAACTGGACTGTCTTCAGTCACACCACATTGTTCTGCAGCACGAACAAAATTATGAAAACATTTTCCCTTTTTGACGTGTTCATGACATTGTCCATGAGACGCTGCTGCTGTTGCAGATGTTGCAATAAGGCAACGCAGCTGAGCCCAGGGCCCTTTTGACAGCCCAGCCTACGTGACTGTCATGAGCAGCAATATTTATCCAGGATCAAAATAGCACTCTGCACACTAGGAGGACCACACCTAGCATATGCACATGTCCTCCTAATTCTAGCTTGTTAGATCAGCTCTTCACATCAAAAAACGCTTTGAGCTGGGAATGTCTAGCTCTGTGCAGCAGGGCAGAAAAACTACTGCAGCAGAAACAAAAGGTGGGTGAGCAAGGGGTCGAAGCAGTGTCTTGTTATTGTAACCCTTGTCTTGTTCCACTGCCTCATTGTGCTCATTCCTTGCATTTTGTTGCACCATTTGTCTGGACAAGGGAGCAAGCCAGGTGTGTGTTTGCTCTGCAGAGCATTGGGCAGCTTTGGCRTGGGGCTGCACGTGGCAGCACCTCGCTGGCTCATGGTCCTCGCTGGTGTCGTGCTCAGGTTTGCTGTGCTGGGAGATGGTGCAATCACCCACCTGGCCCCATCCCACATCTCACACCCCTCTGTGGAGCAGAGCTCGGAGCTGGGAACAGGCGGTGGGGCCCTCCAGACTTGCCCTGGACTGGGCCAAAACTTTTTCAGTTGTCTGAAACATTTGAAAAATAATTGAATTGTCTTTTAATGTTCTTTTTTCCTCCTCTTCTAATGTTTTTTTTCCTTTGAATTGGCCCGACAAGCTAACTTGTAAAATAGTAATAATAGCTCTGTAACAAAGAGGGGTTAAGAACTCAGAGGCAGAAGATTTCAACCATTTAAAGAGACATGGTCCCTCATGAGCTGTCAAAATAACCATTTTCCTGCAGAACAGAGCAGTTCAAACAACAGTCACATTGTCTCAAAGCTTGTAATTTAAAGCATTTTTCCCCTTGGTTTGCGTTTCCCTGTCACACAGCAAATTGTGGCACCGCTGAGCTCCAGAGCAGCACGAATCCAGCCACGCTGGTTTTGTTACGGCAGCTTTTTCCCGAGCCCAGTCGGAGCGGTTGTGTTTGCAGCGGCAGGGGAGCCTGCCCTGCCTGCCTGTCCCTCCAGCGCTGCGCTGCTGCCCTGATTGCTGCTGCTGTCACCGAAGCGTTAGGGACACCAGTGCTTTGGCATGAGCCTTTCCATGAAATAACACCGCGGGGCTGGACCTGCTGGCAWCACCCTTGCTGGGAGGAAGAGCTGCTAGTGCAGAGCAGCAACAACCAGCAATGCAGAGTTGGAACCAAAACCACGCCGCTTTCCAGCGGGGCAGCTAGTGTCAGGTCACRGGCGGCAGCGCAGAGGGGCCGGCATGGGGAGCACCGGCGAGGAGGAGGAGGGAGCGCGAGGAAGGCAGAAGGCGCTGCAGTGCGTGCAGAGCCCCGCTCATGCAAGAGCCAGCTCCCAGGAGAGGCGGCCCGTCCCGCGGCACCGCACGGCCCCTCTGGAGCCCTCTCCCAACACCCAGCACTGCCCCGCTCCTGCGGGGACCCGGGCAGCGCAGCAGAACCCCAGGGCCCCCATGTAATTGTAAGAGGGAAGTGAGCGTTTCCCTCTTGGTCTCACAGACCTGGCCTCTGCAGACGGGATGGAGGGAAATGAGAGGAAATTATCCTCTGATTAATAAATATAAATAAAAAATGGGGCGCTCGGAGCCTGTGGAGGTACAACAAGGGGCTGCCTTATGGTCCAGATACCTCTGAGCTGTGTTAGAGAGGGGCTGAGTATTGACCCCCGCTTCTCCCAGCACACAATTTCTCATAAGGCAGCTAAAGAGCAGGGTTTATCATGGTTTCAAAGCTCTGGTTTGCTCTGGTGGCCTGGGCATCCCGTATCTRTACGCCAAATAGCTCTGCTCTTTCCTGAGACCATGTTTGGCCTTTTGGCATCCTCCTCTGCAGCTGCTTCTCTGACCCATTTCGAGGGCAACTGAGGAGGTGGGATGCTGTGTCGTCTGTGTGTAGGGGATTCTCAGGGTCTTTCTAAACACAGATATTATCTTAAAAGCCTGTGTGCAGGATAGCGGCTCCCTCTTTTGTCCCTCACCCTGTCCTGCCTGCAGGCTGCTGTTCAGAATGTGGTTCCAAGCAATTTTAAATACAGTCTAGCATGGGAGTTTGTCTTAGTCTCTTGTGCTAAGTAAGATCAGGTTTTCCTTTGACTATTGAGTTCTAATTAGGTTCACTGTTGCAATGGCAGAGYTAACAAAGTCAATACATTAAATTCAGGCAGAAAATTCTGCTTCTGTGCTGTTTATTTCTGTGATGAGTAGTCATCCAAGGGAAATATGCTGATTTTATGACAGGCCTTATATTTAAAAATATGAAGAATATCAATGATCTGATTTGCCAAGACCTGTTTGTGATTTCCTTGCTTTTCTACACTGGGAGAAGAATTTTCTTGCTCATGAAACTTCCCTTGGACAGACACATTCCCAGGTAGACTTAGTCTAATCTTTTCTACCAAGCTGTGGCTTCAGGTTGCTGTGATTACAAGTTTAGGACGAAGCTGAGCCTGGAAAGATCTTCAGTGTGATCTTGCCCTATTGCCCATCATCTTGGGCATTGGTCAGAACTGCAGAAATGAAAACTGCTGCTTTTTTTTTTTTTTTTTATCAGACATTTTAGGGTGATAGCGACTATCTGCAGCTCCTCTTTGCTTAATGCAGTCAAACCTTGCCCCCAAGTTTAATAAAAACACAAGAGCTAGAAATGATGGACATCATCCATATTTCTTGTCGTGTTTTGAGGGTTTGAATGAATGGTGATGCAGAGCAGCTCGCAGGAGTTGCATTGCTCCCAGTGCACGGTCCTGGTCCTCACTAATAGCAACCGTGCCCTTTGGCTATAAAGAGCATCCTTGGTGTCAGTGAAGGCTGTTCTTTTTGCCCTTTCCAGAGATCCAGAAGAAGCCAAACTTGACCAGCTGTGAGTGYCCCCCTCTCACAGTGTCTCTTTCTTGGATTCCAGAGAACACCCTGCCATCGGTCAACACGGGCCTGCCYAGCCACCTGATTGAGCGTCATGACCCATGGCCGGCCTACACCACCCACACAGCCCCCGTGGTGAAGATGCTTGTGGAGCAAGATGAGCTGAGAAAGGCGATGTGTGCCCACATGGAGGGAGAGGAGCTTGTTGGAGCATCTCCAGAAGCGGACTGGGAAGAGCAAACCCAAGTGCTGTCASGGCCCAGTGGAAGTAGCTGTTCTGAGGAGCTTGCTGAAGACTCTATAGGAAAGGCCAAGTCTAAGACTGAGAGCAGTTTGCCATCACAGACAATATGCAATAGGGTAATTTTTGCTAGGAAGCCTCCCTTGCGTGTGTTACCGCATAGCTCATTCCTAAGTTCCAGCAAGAAGTCATCTGACCGCAGCTAGAAACAAAGAAGGTCTCAAGTCTGGAGTGCATTAAACTGCTGCAACTAACACTTGGATTTTTTCACACTTTTCTTAAAAGTGTTAGAAATAGGAGGTAAGCAGACAAATGCACAAGGCAGCGCTGCCACTTCTCCTGCTCCTGCTGGGGCATTCAGGTCCACCTGCCCTTCTGCAGCGCTCAAGGAAGCTGTAACCTGGTTCCACGCGTGTCCCCAGCCCCGTACTGCCATGTGTCCTGGAAGCGGCCCCTACCACACGTCTGGAAGAAAGACTAAGTGCTAGAAAATGAAAGAAAAACGAGGGAATAAGACATTTTTCTATGAACGTGTTAATAAATCTCCGTTCCTTGCCCTATTTCTAGCCCTGAGGTGCTCCCACCCCCTTGTGCCCGTCTGCACAGACGCAGCACGTCACAAGCCCCATGTTTAGCAATTTGTCTGGCCTGCCAACCCRCAGCTTTGGGCAAGAGCCACGAAGCTGGGCAGGAATAAATAAACCGTAGTTTCCAGCTCTTCCCCCTGACGTTTCTGTTTATCGCGCGCTGATCCTGGGGAGGGTGTGAGGTCACGTTCGCGGATGCGATGGCTGGGAAGTGGTTGGGGGGCGGCTGTGCCAAGCTGGGGTGCTTGGCCAGGGCTCTTCCCCTGGCGAAAGCAAACATCTCCCCGCTCGTCCCCGCGCGGGGCCTGCGCTGGTGCTGAGATTTTGTGCATACCGTGCATTTGACTGTATTTGCTGCTACACCCCCTCCCTTGGGGCAGGGCCTTCTAAATCTGCAGGTGAAAAGCCAGTGCTATTTATAGGCAGCTTTGTGGTGAGAAAGGGTACAGAGTAAGGTTGAAATCATCCCTAGACAGCCAGAAAAGGTAGCTGAGGTGACTGGAAAAAAAAAGAAAAGACATTTAGATTTCCTTTTGTGTGGGCAAGTGTTGGCACGTGTGCTTGGGTGCGTCTGTGTTGGATCGTGCTCCAGGCTTGGTCGGGAGTTGGGTGCAAGACTGATGGACACTCTGCAGGCTGCTCTTTGCTCTCCTGCTGGCTTTATGTTTTCCTGGCTGTGTACAATAACAGGATTTGTGCTGCTCGACGCGGGGGGCTGTGAAATGGAACCAGTGATCCGGAGTTCAAGCATGTTAAAGCTGCCTGCAAATGTTTTGATGGAAACATTTTTCTACAGAGAGATGTAAACATCTCAAACTCAATGATTTTGTCAGAAAGATTGCTGAAAGAATATTACTTTAAAAAAGGTGGAAATGTGTCTTCTTGATAAGTAAATGAATTTAAAAGATAGACCACAAAGAGTCAAATGCACTTGATATTAAAAAAGCAGCTGTTGAAGAAAACCTACTGGCTTTGGCAAGTCTTAAATTTTCCAGTGGAAAGAAAGTATTTGGAAAAAAATCATTTTGGCTTTTCCATTCTCTTTCAAGCTCAAAGGAATCTCCCCAGAGCTGTAATATCTCAGCATAGCAATTCCAGGTTTCAGCAGATTGTGCCCACTGCTAATAAAACATTTGGAGCCATCTATCTGACACCAGTTGAAATCAGGGAATGTTAACGGGCCAATCTAAAATGTTTAAAGGAGCAACACCTATAGGAGATGGATTTTACCCAGGGCATTAGCAGGAGCAGTGCTGCCAGGGGAGGGTGGAGGTGGCATTGGGGAGCACCTACTTAGCTGTTATATTATAAGCTCAGGGGCCCAGAACTAATTGCAGCTCTAACTGACATTTATTATACTGCGGTTACTCCTAACCTGCTTTATTGAAACCAGATGCTCAAGCCATTAAAGAGACATAAGCCAGGTGCTGACTACCTTATTTAAGCAAGATATCCATTGACTTCATGCAGGAGTGAGTGTGATTGCAGGTATGCAGGAGCCTGCGAGGGCTGCTGTGAAGAAAGGTGGTCTCTAGGCCTTAGGATCCCAATCAGGCTTTCAATGTTGCTTTGGGACTTGGCTTGTGTATTGGCAGGATGCAGAGCTGCTGAAGGGGCCCACGGTGCCAGTGYTGTAGAGTTGTCCTCCTGGCACATCACTGACGTGTTGCTCTCTGTGCTCAAAAGCCAGGAGTAGTTTCGCCCTTTTCTGTCTGCAGGGTGAAATTGGAGAAGTTTGGGATCAGAATGGACATTTGTATGGCTAAGACCAAGGTATTTCCAAAGCTCTGTTTCTGGAGCATTTTGGGTGCGCGTTCTCTCTTTGGYTCATCCCTTGACACATGGCTGCCTGTGTCGGCAGCAGCTCCGGCAGCAAAGTGCTCCTTTTGTCCTACCTGCCCTTTTGTTCTGCCTTCCCCTCCTTTTTTGGCTCCAAAGAGCTGCTGTCTGCCTGGAAATGCTGAACCCGGGTGCGGGAAGCCTCTTGGCTGCAGTTCAGGCATCAGGTGAGCTGCGGAAGAGCGTAGGGCAAAGCCGCGACAGCCCGGGCTTGAGCCTTGCCCAGGCGTTTTCAGAACAATCAGAGAGATGTGGAAAGAAAGGGCATTTTCATGCAAGAATTCTCCCTCCGCAAGAGCTGCTCCATCTGTCTTCCCCGGCCACAAAGCTGCTTTTCTCCTTTCCTCCGTGTCTGCGCCGGGCGCAGTGGTGCCGCTCCGCGTCTCAGGAATTGCTCCGGCTCAGTAGGAGCTTGGTATGATGTCAATGTTTCGAGTGGGTGAAGCAGAGGAGGCAAAAATAGACGTTTAGACATTTTTCCAGTTGTGCCTCTTTGAAAAGGGGTATTTATAGCTCGGTGCATAAACACAGGCTGCCTTTGTGAGCCCGCGTGTCTTTGCAATGCCGAGCGCAGCCTGCGCGCCGTCCCGGCGGACCCTCGTGCTGTGTCTGCAGCTCCTCCAAGCCACCCGTGCTTCTCTTCAAGCAGGAGACTCCATCTCCCTGTTCCCCATCATCAGTGCTGGAAGGGTTTCCAGTCTACATGTGAAGGACTCACGAACACCTCAGATGCTCAGGGTCAGATCCCTTGCAGCAAACTGTCCTTGCTTATCTCCAGGATTGAGATGCATATGAGAGCTGGACACAGAAAATCCCTTGTGTCAGAATCAAACACGCAGTTTGGGGGTGACCCATCGTGTTGGACTTGGGGTGCTTCCCACCTCATTCAGCAGCAAGGGGGAAGTTCACTGTGGGTTGTGGAAACCTCCGTGTGCCTCCTTTTCTGGAGTGAAGCTCTTGCTGTGGGGACTGTGGTGGGAATGGGAACTTTGCGGTAAAAGAAGTGAAGTTTGAGTCATGGTGGCGAGGAGGAGAGTAAAACTCTGTGATGTTTCTTCTTGCTAGTGTCTCTATAATCCCCAAGAATCCAACATCTCTACTGATGGTATCGTAAGGTGAGTAGTGGGAAGCAGAGTTCACTCAAATGTTGGATTTGAGGGGAAGGGAGAGGGGGACTGGAATAGCCATGGTGTCAGACAACCCTTCCCTGTCCTTCTCTTCAGCRGGACGGTGTGGTTTGTGGCCCAAGGTGTGCAAAGCTGTGGTGGTATCCAGAAGCAGCTGCTGGGTGGAGGTTGCACGCAGACTTAAGTGGGAGTAAAACTCTCATGTCTTTGCAATGTGAAGGGGGTGGGTGGCTGGGTGGGCAGAAAGGTGGGGTTATGTCTACCTGCCTTTGCAGGTGGGTAGTATTCAGTGCCTTGCAGGATCAGGTTCTTGAGATCAAGGGGGATTTAACTTCTGCACCTTAAAGCCTTTGAGGCAGCAAGAAACCCTGATGAGCAACCCTGCTGATAGCCCGGCATGCTCCGTCCTGCTGCCGCGACTCGTGTCTCCCAGGGTGTGCCTGCAAGCGCTGCCAGAGATCTTGATCTCTCCTCAAGCTGTTTTCATCATGTTGACARCAAACCTTGGTCTGATCTCTGGCCTGCTCTCAAAGCTGCTTCATTACAACAATAAACTCCATTCCTGTGGCTTGTCCCACACAACTTACTTATGTGCAAGCTCATCAGGATCACCGTGCTGCACGAGCAGGCTTGGTCAAGCACCAAGAGAGGCATTGCCTTCCTTGCGTTGCCTTGCTTGTGCGACCCTGCTTGCACAAGGAACGGCTCTGCGGGAGCAGGGTCTGCATTTGAAATCCTCTCCTCTGCAAGGGCTAAGTCCAGAAAGGCTTAGTGTAAACCAGCCCCATTTGAATTTCCTGAGCTGCTCAGGGCTCAGCTTTAAATCCTGACTGCAGGAAGACCATGTAGGTGGGTCACAGGTTGCAATCTGTCATTTCCAAAGGGTAGGTTGGAAATGTAGTTTCACCCCTTAGCAGATGAGCTCCAGGCACGGAAGCCAGGATGTCTACAGGAGTTTTGCTGTGTTCACACTTTGGTTCAGGCCTTGATAGCCCACCTGCATGGTGTAGCATGGAGGGGGATTGGTGCAAGGAGAGCCCAAACGTTGCAATTTCTATTTTTCCCCTGCCTCAGGTTGATCATTTCTCTGTTTCTCCTCCCTCTTTGTTCTCTCATCTTTTATCCAAGGTGCTTGATACTACAGTGAGGATAAGAACAACACTTAAGTGCTGAGTGAATGCCTTATGCTCACAAAACTCCACTGGCAGCTGCATTTAGTCTCTCTCTCAGTGCTGTGTTCGAGGCTGACCTTAGCTGCAGTGAGAATCTTGGCTGTGCAAAGGGGAGGGTGGAACAAGGGTGTTTTACACTTTCCTTGTAATGGAAATTTTTTACTGGCTGAATGAAAATGATGTGCACAGTGGAGGCTTTCTTAAAGGCCTTACAGTTTCTTGTTGAAAACCTGAAAACCACAAACTGATTTTTCGTTTGGTTTTGACCACAGATTTTCAGTTTTTAAATTAAAAAAAAAAATACCAGTGGGGGAAAAGGTCTCTTTCCGATGAGCTTGGGGAAGGAGAGCAGAATTGAGTTCCTCATTGTCAATGTTGGGTTCCAGCTCTGAGCAAAGCATGTTTCATACAGAAATCCTGTTCTGCAGCCAGCTGTCTTCTTTCTGGACTGAAGAAGTTGGTGTGCTGGGCACTTCTCTGCCTAGACACAGGAAGGAAGGAGAGGCAAAGCTCAAGCTTACGGGCAGTATCATTCCCGAGGGCAGGAGACAATAAGAGCTTGCCTTCTGCAGCAAGTTATTTCTGTGCGTACCAGTTTCCAGCATTGTTTGGACAAGGGCAAGAGCTCATGGGAAAATATGGTACCCTGGAAGTGCCTTTTTCTGTCTCATTCCTGTAAAAAGAAGCCAGGTGTGATTAGCTTAGGAGGAGGACACATCGATCTGAGGTGGACAGGTCATGCCGCCTGTGCATGTACCATGGAGCTTCCTGTGTTTCAATTTGTACCCATTACCTCTTGTCCTATCGCTGGCCACCACAAAGAAGAGCTTAGCCCCATCTTCTTTACGTTCTCCCCTCTCATCTTTGTCATTCTCCCCTGCACCCTCTCTAGAAGCTCCTGGGCTCCCTCTTGTCCTGGGGAGCCCAGAVCTGCCCCCAGTGCTCCAGGTTTGGCCTCCCCAGAGCTGATCAGAGGGGCAGGATCAGGATCCCTCCCTGCCCTGCTGCCAACGTCCTCCTGATGCAGCCAGGAGCCCATTGKCCTCCTTGGCCACGAGGGCGCTGCTGCCTCATGGTTAACTTGGTGTCAACCAGGACTCCCAGGTTCTTCTCTGTGGAGCTTCTCACCAGCAGGTCAACCCCTAATCTGTGCTGGTGCCTGGGGTTATTCCTGCCCACTTGTCCTTGTTGAACCTCATGAGGTTCCTCTCTGCTTAGCTCTCCAACCTGTGTAGGTCATATGGGGACATGTCGACCGTGTGGCAGGGAGCGTGGACGGCCACCCTCCTGCAGCGACTGTGCTCAGACGAGTTCCCCCTCAGCCTGGCATCCCCGGCTCCCTCAGGGSATGGATGGCATTCCAGCCACCCACAGAAATCATGTCGGCTAAAAGCACCCATAAAACCGAGAATTTTATTAGTTATGTGCCTGTCTGCCACTGCATCCTACACTTTATGCTGTGCAGCAGAAAAGAGGTCGTCAGATGTTAYGCTCGTGTGAGATGCTTTGTCCCTTCGCAGTCCAGCAGACTGCTGCATGAGGCTGCTCTTTCTTGCTTGGTMAGCTGTGTTGGACCTTCAAGAGAAATGTTTATGAAATGCTTTAAAATGGTCCTGACTTGGCTTGCAAAGTTCAGCAGAGATAACAAGCCATCTAGGCCCTTCTTAGCAGTTGCTGGCTGCAGCACTTTGAAGATACGAGGAGGAAAGAGAAGAGATCCAGTAGCTCTCAGTCTACTGCCCTGCCCTGCAAGCTCTGTAAATTCATTTACACAGGGGATTAATAAGGACAGTTCAGGGGAACTGCTGGCCCCGTGCATGGAGGTGCAGTTACAGGAGCAGAGCTATGGCAGCAGCACGGGGACCTCTCTGCATCCTTGCACCGAGGCAGAGGATTGCGCGGGTCTGAGCTGCCTGCAGCCCTCCCGTCGCTTGGGACGGTCTCGCTTGAGCATTTCTTCTCTCAGAGGGGCTGTGTCTGAATTCAGAGTGCTTGGTAGCACCTTTGGGTGACACCCCAATCAAGGCTGATGCCCACCATGCCACTCTTCCCAGTTTTCCTTCTAACTGTGCATAGATTCAGCAGCAGTTTTCCTGGAAAATGCTCTATCTGTCTCCACATAATAAATGGCCAGCTGATGTGGAGCTGGAAGCAGCCTGTGCCTCGTAGCTGGTGCTGTTCCCCGGGCCGTGGGGAGCCTGGTGTGCTGGAGCTGAAATATGTTCAGAGAACAGAGACTCTCTGTGGCCACCCCAGCAGCTCTGGGCTGTTGGCCAAGCTCCTTGCGATGGATTAATGGCAAAATACAATGAAGATAACGAGAGCTCTCGTTTCCAATGGAGTGCTAATCCGCAGCAAGCGGGGCTCTAGACTGCTGATTCATTCCCTAGCGGATAAATAGGGATGCTCTGCGCACGCTCCGGCGTCTAGACAGCGCGCTGGGCGCAAGGCAAGGTGCCGCCGGGGTAAGCGGCGCCCTTTGCAGGCTGCGGAAGCGTGTGTCAGCACTTCCACTTGGAACTCTCCTCCTGGGGCATGGGATAGCGCAACCATGCACAAGTTACAGCGTCAGCCTCGGTAAAGCCTGGGTGACGCAGGAGTTTGGGAGAGATCGTTGTAGTGGCCTCTTCTGCGTTAGAAACCAGGTAAAGATGAAAATAATAACAATGCTTTGCCTTCCTGCACTCTTGGGTGATTGCAAAACTCTATTCAGTTAGCAAATAGGAGTAATCAGAGCTCACATCACTCCCCAGGGAGCGGGTAGTTATTATTTCCTTTGATTGTTATAGGAAAGCTTATCGAGCATAACGCTCAGCTTTGCACAGGGTTTTTGTGATACTCCAGATTGAAGAAAAATATCGTGGTTGGGCAGCTTCACAGACTAGCTCGAATGCCCCCTAACGAGACTTTCTCACGCCAGAAGTGTGGTTTCACGCAAACTTTGGTGCTTGCAGCCACGAGCTCTGCCTTTCTCATTGTGACACGGGGCGGGTGAAGCTTTTCCCTGTTTCATGGAGTTGTTCCTGGGTGTCGCTCCTCGCCCTGCTGTGGAGTCGCTCAGCTCAGGTGTGGATGTAACCAGGCTGAAGCAGGAACTCAGCCTCGTGGAGGCTGGTGTCCCCAGTGCAGGAGTCTCTTCCAGGGACAYGAGCACAAGCAGTGGTTGGGGCCTCCCAGGCAGAGCTCAGACCCAAAGTGAGGGSACTGGTTCTATGGAGCGGCCTAAGGAGCAGGACCATGAGGTCCTGAGACGTCCTAGATGTCATTTCCAGGCCCTGCTGGTTTCCGAGGCTTCCGGAGCAGCTCCATGTTTTGCACAAGACTTCTTTCTGTCCCAGAGGAACACAGTTTCTAACAGAATGTAGTTGCTGCCCAAAGATTAAAACAAAACAAAACAAAAAAAATTACTTAAAAGTGAAACTCAGTGGGATATTTTGCACTGCAGATGTCCATTACTCATCTAGGGAGATTCCTAGCCTGGTGGTTCCCAGTTTGGCCATGCGGAGCAGCTGCTGTTCTCACTTACCTCTGCACTTGCTCCAGTCTTTAAAAAATACCTACTTCTCTCCCCATGTTGATCACCCATCCGCTTCCCATCCAGCCTCCCTTTTGGTGCTGTTTCAGGCGTGCTGGCCCACGCACGTGCAGACTGTTTGCATCAGTGAGCAAGAGCCAGCAGACTGCAGCAGATTATTTCGGAGACCGGGACCGCTGGGATTAGTTTGTCCCCACCAGAGCAGACACAGTGGCAGCTTCTCCAGCCACCAAGTGTGAGGTGGGATTTGAAGTAGATGGAAAATGATTTTTTGCTTAGAAAGTGAGAACTGCACCGAAATTAAGCCAAATCCTTTGTTTCCAGCACCCCAAATGAGGCAAGAGGCAAATTATTCTGAAGCTGAAAGCAGCAATTGTGGACTTGATCCCTTCTAACCAACATGGACCCTATTGGTTTTTCTCCAGCCACTCCRATTTGTGCTGCAGCTGATGTGCTCTGTTCCTTGGTCTTCCCTATAATAAATGGCCTTCTAYTATGGAAGAGCTCTGGCCGGTGGGTTTGCTTTGAACTCACRCACAGAATCACAGAATGTTCAAGGTTGGAAGGGACTTCTAGAGATCATCCAGTYCAGCCTTCCCGCTCCAGCAGGCACACCCAGAGCATGTGGCACAGGGCGGCATCCAGGCGGGTTTTGAAGACCTCCAGAGAAGGAGACTCCACARCCTMCCTGGGCAGCCTGTTCCACTGCTCTGTCACCCTCACAGTAAAGAAGTTCCTCCTCACCTGGAGATGGAACTTCCTATGTTTCAACTTAAACCCATTTCCCCTTGTCCTATCACTGGGCACCAATGAGAAGATCTTGTCCCCTTCTTCCCTACATTCTCCCTTCATGAACTTATACATGTTAATCAGATCCCCTCTCAACCTTCTCTTCCCCAGAGAAACAGGCCCAGTTCACTCAGTCTCTCCTCATACGAGAGATGTTCCATTCCCTTAATCATCTTTGTTACTCTCCTCTGGACCCTCTCGAGAAGCTCCACGTCCCTCTTATACTGGGGAGCTCAGAACTGCCCCCAGTACTCCAGATGAGGCCTCATCAGAGCTGAGTAGAGGGGCAGGATCCTCTCCCTTGACCTGCTGGCAACACTCCTCCTGATGCAGGCCAGGATCCCATTGGCCTTCTTGGCCATGAGGGCACACTGCTGACTCATGGGCAACTTGGTGCCAACCAGGACTCCCAGGTCGCTCTCTGTGGCTCACACGCTCCTTGCTCTGCCCTGCACTCGTGTTGCACTGCTGGAGGTGGCAACTGCCCTGCTGCAGGCCGGTGTCAGGCTGGTGTCAGGATGCCTTCTCCACGGGTGGTGCTGGGCTTGCTTGGTGCATGGAGGGAAGAACTGCTGTGTGGATGTGGTTAGGGGCACTCTAGAAGAGAAAAAAGGTTTTTTAGCCATTTCTTCACTATGTTTGGCACATGCAAGCAGCTTATCTGCTCCCTGATGTCCGGCAGGTGAAAAAGAGATTAACCTTGTTAAAGAAAGCAAAGAGATAACAGGGGTTGGTGGGCATATAATAAACCACAAGTGACCCTGAGTAGATTGAAGAGCAATCCCTTGGGCCTCTTTTGGGAACCGTGTTTCTCGGTGGCTCTGTGCAGCAGGCAGGGAGGGCAGGGGAGGAGGTCGAGCTCCTGTGCTCCGGCCTTTCAATCCCAGGACATGCAAACACAGGAGCTGCAGGAGACRCTTGCAGCACTTATTTCAACCCTTCTAGGCTTGCGTGGCTTCATGAATTGTACAGAAGTGGCCCATGGGGTACAGTTTGGGTGCAGTGGGCCTGAGCATCAGGGTAGCTCCATGCCCAGCCTGCCTCTGCCCACAGACCTGCCATCAGCAGAGGATCAGGCAATAGACGGAGTTTAAGATAGCTATGTATGTTTAAGTTGTAATCATCAGTTTCTTTTTTCCCCTCATAAAAGTAGCTTTTTACTTCACTTGACTGAAATACGAAGATGCAAAGMCTGCTTTACCTAGCAGCCCCTGGCAGGAGCAATGCAAAGTTTTCTTTAGTGCCACAGCCCGTATCGAGTTAGCACGTACCGGAAACACTCACTGCTGATAGCCAAAGAGTTTCCCGGTGCCTCTCTCTTATCTGTTTATCTGCCGGCCTTTATACTGTGTCTCTAGCTGAGGGGATTTTTTTTGTCACCTGTGAAGAACAGCCCACATCCTGCAGGGTGCAACTGTCMTTGGGGCAGGATGGAGCTCCCGCACAGCTGGATCCTGGTGCATTGAAATAYGTGGGGGATTCCTCCTGCCTGCTCTGTCCTGTGGCCAGTGCTACTTTATTGAGCTAGGCTTTCTAGATCCCTTCTCGAGAGTTCAGTTTCTTTGTCTGCTGCAACACAGATTGAGGCCTGCAAGCTGTTTGATGGGGACATAGAGGTAAAGAAACAGGTGACGGCCCACAAAGGGACCCCAGCCTTCAAAGAGGAGAAGTCTTCCTCCAAGGACCTGTCTGAACTGGGATGCGCTTAGGAGAAATTTCATTTCTGTCAAATAACTGGTTTTGGACAATCTCCAACTGAGTTCTGATGATGAATAAGCACTTTAACCCCGGAAAACTCCTCCCCTTTTGTTATATAGCTTAATCCTCAAAGATAATGGCCACATTGCGTGAATTCCACACCAATCATCTCACCTTCCTTTTCCATACCTTTGGTGCGCAATTGCCTGAGGCCGGTGCAGCTTTTCTTGGGAAAAGAGGTCTCCTGCAAGCCATGTGTTCACCACCGTGAGGTTGGTGGTTTGGGTTGCAAACTCCCAACCCAAAGCYGTTGCATGTCCTTTGGTGGTGCATGTCCTCCTGGAGCTGCATTTCTGGCATTGTGGGTCTTGTGGCTGACTCTGAGGCATGTCAGTGGCAAACTCTAGTGCAGAACGGGTCAGGTTGAGTGTGACTTTTTTGTTTCTCATTTGACTGAGGGCATTTTGGATATGGCCGTGACTTCTGCGCCTTTCATTAGTGGCAAACCAGGGGCTGCCCTGGTGATGTCAGGGAGGATGTGGGTATTCAAACAGCGTGCAGACCAAGGTCCTTTGTCAGGACTCTGGCGTAACCCTCYAGGATTCCCGAGGACGTAGATGTAGATGGTAGAAAACTGGGTCATGAGCACTGCTTTAAGAAGTAGGGTAAAATATATCTATATATTTTATAGATATATAAAATTATCCATATATCTCTCTATATATCTTTATGTATCTATCTATATAAATAATATGTATGATTATATATTGCAATATATAATGATCATACTAAGGCTGAAATTTGGCCCTAAACAGCAGAAAAGCCTCCCAAGGAGTTCACCTGCTCTCACTTTGCGTAAATAAGAAAGAAAAATGTGGCCTAAATCTCAAAACTAGACTTATTAATGTAAAATTCTTCTGAAACATGGGACTGGGGAAATTTCTCTTAACTTTCTTCATTGTCCTGAAAGKCTCAGGTCCCTCTGCAGACAGAGASGGAAGGTAGTGGGTAATTCCTTTCTGGAACAGGTGATTGATGTGAGCCATGCTCTGGAGCTGAATATGAACACACCATTCTCCATAATCTGTCCTGACACACACATACACACAAAAATCCCATTTTCTCCAACCGTTGCATGCCAACTCAGACAGCGTTTCAGGAGCTGGCTCTGTGAACATRCTTGGTTTAGCTCGGTGGAACATTCATTAGCACCACGCCTGGTGAATACAGCTCTGTTACAACATAAATGTTTCAGAAAGTGAAAACCCCACTGGGTTATATAGGATTTCACGGCACTGTATAAATATACAAGGGAGTGAGTGAAGAAGCACGTGGGCGGTGCTGCTGGGATGGGCTGCCGAGCTCCGCTCCACTCGGACGGTTTTCCTGTTCCCGTTTTTGGCTTCCTGAAATGCTCCTTGCTGCAGCAACAGGCTCTCACAGGTTGCAAAATTTGTGAATGAAGACTTTGGTTAAGGGAGGGAGCGACGGCRAGGCCGGGCTTGCAGTGCAGGCGGGTGTCCCACGAGTCTCTGCCATGCATCCCTGCCAGTTCCCTGGATTCYTGCCCTTCGCCTGGAGAGGGGATTGCCCTGGGATTACCGGATGGGGGGGCAGCTGATAYGATGCTCGCACGGAGGGAATCAGTGTATCAGCTTTGTGGGTCTTAAGTTTGCGCCTCTCCAGTTCTGCTGCAGATTCCACCTGACTTGGATAAGTCCAGGTGGAGAGTTTTTTTTTTTTTTCCCCCCCTCCACATCCGAAGTTTTCTCACATTAAGGGGAATAGCATCTGGGGTCCGAATTCTTGACTTCCCTAATAGTTCATTTCAGATTCATTTAATGAGCAAAAATATGCTGTGTGCAATCCAATGTAAAGAACTGCAGAGCCAACAGCTGCTTTTAAGTGTTTGATGGTGTTAGAAAAGGGGCCATATTCTACATCTTGCCCTAATATTTGAGAGAAGCTTCTCAAATGCACAGTGCCAGCCACTGCTAAATATCAGCCCTGTGTCGGAAGAGTCAAGCAAGGTTAATAGTGTACTCAGCAGCTCGAGTAAACCTTGCCCATTAATGGGACCCTGGCGTGGGAAGTGAGAGCCTGTCACGGGTTCTGCGTGGTGCTGCTGCCGCTCGCGCTGGTCCTGCTGCCTGGCCAGGTTCTTGGTCGCTGTCAGCAACGCTTGCTTCTGACCTGGGCAGAGCTGAGCATTCTACGTGCTGGTCACATTACCTCGACCTTCTCACGTTACACTTCTTTTTTCCCCTGGAAACTATAAAAAGCCTGTAGTGAAACTAAAACCACAACCTAGCTGCTGACTTCTCTGGAGGGCAGTTTCTTTTCCTTTATAAAGCGAGGGTAGTGAGTGAGGGGTAGGGATTTGTGTGGCCATGCAAGGAGCGCGTGTGAGTGCATGTGGATCAGAGGGAGGAAGGCAACTGAGCTGCAGGTGCTTCTCTGTGTTTCTGAACCTTTCTCACTGCCATTTCCCCGGAAGATACTTGTATCTTTACTTAGTAAAGCACTTAAAGTTGGATGAGGTAGGTTTGGGCTGATGAGTCAGTCACTTGAAGAATGAGCTTGAAGCATCACCTAAGCAGAGACTCACTGAGTTCCTCCTGAGTGGATGTTCACAAGCGTCTTTACAGCTTTTAATGCCTGCCTTATTGCCCTCCTCGCTGAGGATATTTATCCATCCTGGAGGCATGTGCAGATATCCATGGGCTGGACGGAAACCTGAGCTGAATAACTCGGAGAAGGCCATGGGCTCCCAAGCCTGCCAGCTCCACTTGACTCTGAAAACACGGTGTCATTGCCAGACGGCCTTGGGGAACATGCACGAGGACTGCGGGCATGCTGCTAGGTGGACAGAGCACCTCCGGAAGAGTGAGGCTGCGGAAAAAGGTCCASACACCAAAGGAAAATATGGGAATGTGCATCATGCCTTCCAAGGGATGGTGGGGTGCCTTGCTGAGCCTTGTGAATTACCATGTGCTTGACTTAGCAGTGCCTCTTGGAACTGAGCCAGAAGTCCTGAAGCTGAATTGTGCTGATTTATTGAAAAAGTTTCCCAGGAATATTTCTTTTCCATTGGAAAATGCCAATTCTGGGAAATCTCTCAGGTGTGAAAGCATTTTTGTCTAGAAGGTTTCTGAGTTTCAGCATGGAYCTTCAGAGAGGGAAAGATGGCCCCCCATCACTCGTACTGGTTTTCCAATGAGAGCTGYGGCCAGGTCTTTGACTTGAGCTCTGCCATGTCCAACTCTGTGAAATAACCACGTTGCCTTTTAGCTATCCCTGGGGAGGGAAGGCCTTGAAAGGATGAAAATCTCTGTTTGTTCCCAAAAATGACTCTTTCCTAAACTGTCCTAGATATGAAACCATGAGACAACGGGTTTGGGGCCTGTAACTGCTGTCCTCTGAGCTGAGYACCTCAGCTCAGGGCAAAGAACAGGATGTCCAAGTAGGAATGTCTCCTGGAGCAGCTCATGATCGATGCCTTGGTGTATGGGAGACCTTGGCATCCTCTTCTCATCTTCCCGGTGTCTTGGCCCTCGTTCCTTCCTGAGTWGTCAGGGAATGGAAGTGTTGTGGTAGCAAATACTCTCACTTCTTTGCAGACCATGTCTGCTCCCTCCTTGGCTCATCTGTGACCTCTCGATGGTGGCACATGTCCCCCTCCTGTCACAGCTCCACACAGCACGCGGTGCTTTGTTTGCAGCTGTTCCAGCTGTGTCCTGCCAGCACAACCCGGCATACAGCTGTGCGAGTCACCATGCTGCCCCGTGCACGGCGTGAGTTTAACTGTCGCCCTCCATCACAGGATGACRTGACCTTTAAGGCAGCTTTTTGAGTAGGCAGAGAATCTCTCTGCCCTGCAGAGAATGGCATGTTCTGCATAAGGAGACACGGGGCTATTCGATGGGCWCTGTGTTTTCTGGCTTCAAACTCCTTGACATGGTCAGTGGTTCTTCCTGCTCGTGATGACTCCATTTCTCTTGCTGTAATACGGTGGAGGGAAACCACATGATGGGCAGTGTAGGATTTATCTGCACATCCTGTGCAGAACCAGTGCAAGCTGCAGGGAGAGATTACGATGCCTTCTGGGAAATCCAGAAGTTCATGTGTCTTGTGTGGTTCTCTGTAGGCTTTTCACCCAAAAACAGCTCCCTTTCCCAGCCTTGCTAACCTGCACACCTTCTTCCCGTAGCGTTTAGCCGAAAGAAGAATGCTAGAAATCCACAGCAGATATCTTGTGCCGGTAGTTTGCTTCCACCTGTGGCCTCAGAGGTCAATTGCTACTTCTGAGTGCCATCAGTGGGAGCAAAGCTACGTAGTGCCAGTGCTCCCTGTCTTGTGAACTGGCCTTTTTGTGTCTGTCTCCTCTTGCAAGCTCTGTCATGGTCTGAAGGCCTTTGTTTCAAAATCATTCCCTAAATCAAAAGTCACATGGATACTTGAGGTGACTAAATCAAGTAAAAAGACAGAAACTTAAATGATGCAGAAACATGGCTATCACCTGGACTAGCTGGGAGTAACTAGATTATGGTAAATGCTGGAATGATTTAGGGCCTGTGGAAGCCMCTATGCATGAATCTACGTAGGATTCACTGTGCTTGTAGCTGGAAAAGCTAGACAGTGTGTGGGATACAAGACATTGCACCGATTCCTCAAGTGCACTTAGGTAGCAGGTGACAGGGTGGATGCTCTCTAGCCCTTTTACTTCTTCCTTTTCAGAGATCTCAAATCAGTGCAGACTGTGAACTCATTTGCTTGCAAACTCAGACATCTCATTGCTGTGTCTGCTGAGCAGCACAAGGCCGGTCAGTGCAGGCAGTGAGAGAAAGTATAGATAACCCATTTTCTCATAAATTAAACCCTTGGTTTGCAGTAATTGTGTTCCAGCAGTTACAATACACTCAAACTCATGTTCATGTTTTTGATTTTTCTACTCCTAAAAAGGGGGAGAAGAGATGAATAATAAGMACTAAGAAAACTCTTGCCCCTTGGAGAGGCTGGAGAGACTGGAAGATGTGAGGTGTGAATACAAATTCGAAGTAGGGCAAATGTGTGAGGACACAGCCCCTGTTAAAGTCTTAAATGGAAATAAAAAAAAATCTTTAAACATCAGTGGTTTTAATTGACATCTGAGTTAAAGGACATCTTTGGCCTCCCTGTTTTGGGATTTCCAGYGTGATTCTGAAGCTGTTTGTGGTGCCACAGAAATCCCACCTCCTTTGAACTTTCTCCATCCCATTGCTTTCAAGTGCTGTTTTTGCTTTGGATGTGAGTAATCTAGGGAAGGGGTATGTAGAAGGGTGAAGAGGAGTCAAAACACTAGGAGAAAGCCACACAAATTCAGATCTACCTTTTGATTTGTGTTTTTCACTTGAGGCATCCAATGGCTTGTTGTCCTGCTATGCTCTATTACACCATTTCATCTGGTTTCTCTTCCTGTGGAGGTGTGGATGGCTCTGTGGAAGCCTCTCCATGCTTCAGGGAAGGTCTAAGTGGTAAACACTGTGAGCCTTTACTGAACCAGTTCCTCAGCATGGAGCTAGGGGGAGGTACCGTCTTTCTGACAAGATAAAAATCAAGGTCCTTGTGACCCTAAGAAATTACAAGATGCTTTTGCAAGAATAAAGATGTCAAGACCATTTGTCTGACCAAATTCTTAAACTCCTTGTTAGCACTTCTGGCTCCAGCTGTGTGTGTCCTGTAGCGCTGAAACATCTACTGCTTCTCCCCAGAGCTGATTGCACTGCCCTTGAGGATTGTGTGATTGCTGCAAAACACATCCAGATTCTTTCAAGCAGTTTAGGAATCTTTGGGATGAAAGGTGCTAATTATGTAAATGAGTTGGGGGGTGTACTCTCATGGAGATATGAGTAAATGATTCACTGAGGAGTTTCCTTTGTATCGCCTACACATGCCGCTCTAGTTGCTGCTCTGGCCCTCTCACGTTGARTGAAGGTGTTGGTCTGATAGGAAAAAGGTTTGGAAAAATTCCTCTTGGGGGGGATTCCCATCTCTGCGTAGGACGGAACATTGTAGGTGTGATGGTGCTTCTGACAGCCAGGCAGTGAAGGCATATTGAGGGGGCCAATACTGCCTGCAGGTAATGCCTCCTGACCCTGATGGCCCCTTGAGCAGATAAGGACAAGCAGAAATGGAGGTGAGATRTTTTTCTTGGCACAAAACAAGCTCCAAGGATTCTCTTTAGAAACGTCGGATCTTCCCTTTTGCCTCAGTGCAGTTTCCCTTTCATCCATGCAAGAAAACAGAATAAAAACAGGAGCACAAACTTCTTAGAAGACATCACCATGAATATAGAAGAAGCAACATGGAGTACATTAGCTCCACCATCTCTCCTGTTGAAATGAGAAGGTCTCCCAGCTGTGGCTTCGCTGTTGCTGTAGCGTTTGAACGCCAGCCAGTCTCACCACTGCTCTCTTGTAGGTAGCCAGTTTGGACTTGCATGGGTTTTTCTGAAAGCAAGGAGATGCAGGGAAGGCACCAAAGCCACCCAAGAGAATAGGCAATTGAAAATCCCCTGGTACTCAAGGCACTTGTTGCTGAAGGTGAAGGACCAGGAAGCAGATGTGGACAGGTCTCTTAGCAGGCTCATGAGCCTGTTGTGTTTGGACAGTGTCCTAGGTAGCAGTGGGAAGGGAGGCAAGAGCCAAAGGGCAGAGACATCTCATTTCAAAGTTGTCTGTTTTCAAGGTGTTGTGGTAGGGTCTGGAGATGACCAAAGCTCTGACCCTATCCCCTTGGGAGACAAGTGGGAGCATCCCCTTGATAAGTCTAGTGGGGCTGGTGGGGACAATGAAGGGCAGTGCTGCCGGGACGTGGCGCTATGTGTGTGGCTGAGAGGAGGGGACAGCAATGGGGTAAGGAACCTTTCCTCACCTTTGAGGCCAGGACTTGATCTGCAGTCACCCTGTGACTCCCCAGCCCTGGTATTTTTGTCTGTGTTTCCTGTTTTCCCTAACTGAGCTCTTTTCCCACTAGGAAAACCTCCAAAAACCTGCATTTAGAAAATGCATGTATTTTTAATTATGTGCACGTGAAGAAAAACCATCTGAGGTATCGTGTGATGATGTGTTACAACCTAATTCATGGGCCTGGTTTACTGTAGGGCTGCAGCCTCACACCTAAGTTTTCTTGGCTTTAATTTTCTCTTTCATGAATCTGGTCTCAGGGGAGGAAACTGTTGAATAATACAACCATTTGCTTTGGCAGTTGCGTGCGGGTGCTGGCCCTCAGGCCTTCCTGAATATGGACTCAGAGGTGAATGGCTCCAGCCAAAGGGTCAGCAGGGCCTTGATCTATAACCGCAGTAAAGATTTCGTTGAAGCAACAGTAAGCAAAGGAATGTGCTCACAGGTGCTCTGCAGTGATCTACCAGGTCTGGAACACAGAAGGTGGCAGTATCAAGCCACCCTATGCCAAAGGGACCTTTGGAGACCCCCACGACCATGTTCTTCATACCTTGAGGTCAGTGACTGACCAATGGTACAGGCAGGACCCTGTGTTTGCCTCCTCTGTCCAGACATTTAGATGATTCTGGTGTTCCAAGCAAAATTAGACTTCACAGCACAGTACAAAATTGAAGCACTRGGAAAAGGGAGGAAAATTGCATTGTGTCTTTCTCCCTTCCTTCTCAATGACTTCTCGTAATAAGCTGAATCCAATAATAAGACCAGAATTTGGTGCCTGGCAGGCTAGTGGTTTCGAGGGAGCTTGTCTGTGTGCGTTCTCCAGCGTCGTGATGTCTGTTTGCATTAGTGCAAGACACAGCAGGGTGGCAGGCCAAGTGCTTGCAGCCTGCACTCTGATTCAGTAGAGGTTTGGCTCAGATGTTGTGATCCATATCACTGAATTTTAGCTGGGTCTCAGCTGGGGGGTTTAACCAAGGCTAGTCCTGGACTCGCCTTTCCTGGTGAATGGAGGAATGTTGGTCATAGAGGGTGTGTTGAGCTTGGCTTTCTCCAGCTTCCATGGGGGAGTGTACTGTCTACATGGAGACGTCCCCACTGAGGGGTGACTTAGCTGGCTAGGCTCCCTTCCCAGCTTGTGGGAAGAAACARGCATTTTTAGGGCACAAATCTCATCCCAAAGGAGGCCTGAAATAAGTCCAGTGAAATCTAGTAGCTCCCACAGATTGCCAAGGGACACTGCCTCTTGAGATTTCCTTTGTCACTTTGCAATAGCTACAAAGCTGTGCTCAGAATTTCTTGGTAAAGAAGAAAAAACAATTATAATTTCTCATGACACTCAAATCATAACAAAATTTGATTCTGTCTATATGAACAGGATCAAATCACTTACAAGCATTTTTCCTCATTGTTGCTTTAACCCCCATTATCGCTATGTCAGACATCAGACTCCTGTATTCCCGCTGCTCCATCCTGTCCTGTGACGCTAGGGGGTCCTTGCGTGGAGTGATGGAAACGGGAAGGATTTTGTCTGGCCAACCCTCGAGGGGATAGGATTCTCCTCCAAAGAAATCCCAGCTGTCCTAGCCCAGCACGTTGCAATGGGAGATGCCCAGGCTCTACCAAAGACCTGCCGGGCTCACCGGGCTGCAGCCCCTTGTCGCTGACGTCTGTCCTGGAGACGCAGGCAGCTGAGATAACCCACCCTTGTTCCAAGAAGCAATCGCTCAGCTATTGCCAGGAATCTCTCCAAGACTCTGTATGACTAAGACTTTTGTAATGCTGCCTGCATCTCAGGACTGTTTCAGGGACACTCGAAGGAGGGTGAAGGCAAGGACTCCCTCCCATCTGCAGCAGCCCGAGCTGCTCTGGGGTGTCTCTGTGCCAGACCCATGTCTGTGTCAGGCTCATCATCCCCTTAGCGATGCTGCCGGGAGCAGCCGCGACTTGTGTCACCGGGAATAGGTGGGTGAAACACAGGCAGTTCCATCTCCAGGTGAGGAGGAACTTCTTAACAGTGCGGGTGACAGAGCAGTGGAACAGGCTGCCCGGGGACATTGCGGAGTCTCCTTCTCTGGAGGTCTTCAAAACCCGCCTGGATGCCACCCTGTGCCACATGCTCTAGGTGCGCCTGCTTGAGCAGGAAGGTTGGRCTAGATGATCTSTAGAGGTCCCTTCCAACCTTGAACATTCTGTGATTCTGTGGTGGCACGGGGGAGGTCTGGGGCCGGCGGAGTGGCTGCTTCCCGGGCCGAGCGTGTCCTGTCCTCGCGGCACGGCTGCGGTGCTGCTGTCACCGCACCAGCTTCCCTGTCCCCAGCACCGCGCACGTGCCTGCAATTTACTCTCAGGTTCAGTCTCTGGTTAGCCCAGTAAATCACCCAGCAGGACAGGAGGCAAGGTTTACACAAGCAGATCGGACTGTCCCCTCCCTATTCCCCCGACAGCCCTTCTTCTTCTTGGAGGTTTCCGTTGCTTTAGGGTTGCAGGCCCCCGACGTGACGTGCATGCTGTTGCTGCGCTGCTTTTGCTGAAATGTAAATAACGCAGCTAAACAAAGTCATTTTATTAGCAACAGAAAAATCAAAGCTGGTTAMATGTAAATGTCTTTCTGCTAGAAAATGTTTTCATCGAAAAGCCACTTTTGAGGGGAGAAAAGTAAAGATAGGGAAGGTTTCGGTCAGCTGAAATATGATCACAGTTGTCTTCTGGTGAAAACTCACAATTTTTTAATTATAGTTCAGATTGCATGTTGGATGTATGATTTGTGGAGACATCCTTTCCTTTCCTTTCCTTTCCTTTCCTTTCCTTTCCTTTCCTTTCCTTTCCTTTCCTTTCCTTTCCTTTCCTTTCCTTTCCTTTCCTTTCCTT